>NC_133534.1:119240486-119545596 GCF_048544455.1 Silene latifolia
CCCGATGCTGGGACGAGCGGATTCCAGTCCAGTGAGCATTTTCTTCTTTCCTTCTTCCAACAATCCTCCGGGATCTTGTTGGAGATGCAAGGATCTTCTTCATCATTGCCCATCTACTACATTATTTACAAAGGCCTTCTATTCTTGTCTTCACTTTGATGCTTGGTCATTAGATTCGATCAATTTAGCTCTATTTTGCCATGAAAATGCAAGGTATTCACTCCTCTCCTACCAAGGGAACAAAAACTTAAAGAATATGAAAAACAAAGGACTAAACATAGTAAATGACCCAAATATGCACTAAAAACATAGGACGAGGCTAATTTGGGGACTAAATATGCTCAAATATTGGTCACGTCAAATATCCCCATACCGAAACTTTGCTCGTCCCGAGTAAAGAGGTGACAAAACTAGGACCCTTATTTAAACTAGCCTACTAATATAGCCGATATGAGACAATTAGCGGGTCTCACTCCGCCCCTTCAACTCACAACAAGACAACCATGAGGTAGGATGCCTTCTTGCAAGGCAAGGTGGGGCTTGCCAAAATGGCGACACATCCAAGCATTAAAGCACACAAAATCAAGTAATGGATGCATCTATAAAAGAATAGCCACTTTCCTCATCTAAGTGGCCGAATTTATCTATAAGGGAAACAATCCAAGGGTATACATTCCATTATAGATATGGTTTCTTCAAACTACTAAGTCTAAAAGGATACCAATAAATCACCTCCAAGTTGTGTCAAGCTAGGGTATCTTTGTCCTCAATCGTTAAATGCTTTTGTCAAGAGTAGACTCCCTATGGTGTTAGAAACACTGGAGGATCGCGGAATTCCCCTTATTGCCTAGACAAGAAGAAGGGTCGTCCCCTCTATACCACGCACAAAAGTGGATACAATGGAAAAGGGATCAATAGAATTTGAGTTTCATATGGGAGTTTGCTTTTGTTGTTGTTTTTCCCCCCAATTTCTTGTGGCATATAACATTTGAGAACACTTTCCTTGCCATTTCTTTTGATGTTTGGCTTTTTTAACACTTGACAATTTCAACTTTTCTTTGCATTTCTTTTTGAACATTTTCAAAGTCACCCCATTTGTAGTGAGGGTGCTTATATTTGAAGCATATGAGTTTTCATTTTTGTTACTCCTCTTTTCTTTTGATGCAATTGCAACTTTTTCTTTTCTTTTCATTTCTATTCTTGAACTCAAATTTTTGAACAATTTTTGTGTCCATTCCCTTTTGTTGACAAAATGTGGTAGAATGTGGATGATGGCTGCATGGTTTCAAGGGTCACCTTGGAATAAATGGTAGCCAATGAGTTATCACACCACAAGGTACTCTTGACTAGGCCTTAATCCATGGGTCAACGAATACTAGCATGACACATCCTATGGTGTTTTACAAGTATTCTAACAAGTAAAGTCTTAAGAAGAAAAAGTATCTACAAGGGCCTATATACACTTGTCAAGCTTCCCAAATAGACGGTTTCACAAAATTTTCTCCTAAATGCAACTATATGCCATGATGCAACTAACATATATACAACCTAATTCATATGCTTCTACCAACTAGTATGCCAAATAAACTAAATGCAATCCTAATTCCACATTGTTTATACCGCATCAATCAAAATAAAGCCACATAGTCATTAACATAAAGAGGAAAAAGGAGATTGGAAAGATCATACCATGCGGTCTTCAATATCCTCATGTCTCGGATGTGGCGTAGTCGATCAATGTGAAAAAGATGAACAAACACAATATATACAAAACTATATATACAAGACTACACTACAAAGGAAATGAACATATTTTTGGTTTTTTTGAATTTTCCAAATTTTTATGGGTTTTGTTTTTATGAAATTAAAAGACATATTTTTGAGTTTTTTTCGAAATTTTTCAATTTTTATACATTTTTGGAATATAAATTCTCATCCCCCACTTTATTTTGGACATTGTCCTCAGTGTACATGTAGGAGTAGGAATGAAAAAGAAATACATGTTTTTGGATTTTTGATTTTTTTTTTGCTAAAAGGTAAGAAATTATATTAATCAATGAGGAACAACAATACAAAGTCATTTTTAGTACCATACAATTTCAGTGCATATACTTATACTAATTGCACTCTAGATAAACAACAAGTATCTTTATAAGAAATTACTTCAGGTTTACAACTATGAAAACACTGAGAGATGATAGCCTTAATAGAATTGAATACACAAACAACTCTCTGTACTTGTCCATTAATCCGGGCTTCACTCCTTTGAGACCATATCTGATACCATGCAGCCAAGATAGTAATAGTGCAGACTTGCTTTCTCAGTTTACTCCACCTCTTGCTGGCTATGCTGGCTAGAATAGAAGGACTGCTGAAATCAGCAATCAACCAGTTGCCAATCAGCTGTAAAATCTGTTGACTGTATACACACTCAGTGAATAGGTGCAAGTGAGTTTCAGTCTGACTCAAACAGATACAGCATAAATCATCAGGATTGATATAAAGCTTGAATAATTTTTGTTTCAGCATCAAGGCTTCATTGGAAATTATCCAGGCTATAAAGGAATGTTTTGGTATGGCCATTTAATTCCATACAGCATTGCTCCATGAGACTTGATTCCATTTAGTTCTCAACCAGTTATAACACGAACTAACTTTATATCCACCTTGACTGATGCTCCAACTATGATTGAAAAACCCATCCTGAATTTTATCACGAACCTAACATATCTTCCTCCAATGCCAGCTGGCATTGGAAGTAGGTTGATGTTGATGTCAAGCCTGATCCTTACAATAAACATGATTCACCCATTACACCCAAAGCTTGTCAGGTTTCTCTGCCAACCACCAAACAGGCTTCCCAATGATAGCTTGATTCCAAATTTGGCTTTGCTTGAGCCCTAATCCACTTTTGACCAAGCAATGAAGGAAGCCCTATTATGTTCTGTGCTACTCTCCCATAAGAAGTTTTTGCAGATGGCATCAACTCTGTGCAACACTCCTTTGGGTAGTACAAACATAGAAGCTACTTAATTATAAAGAGAAGCAAGCACAGATTTAACTAGTACAAGCCTGCCTGCATAAGATAAACGTTTGGCTCCCAAGCTCTTAATTGTATCAACAATCTTATCAATTAAAACTGCACACTCTTTCTTTTTCAGTCTAACTAAACTGCATAAGATTTTTGATTTTTTTGAAATAAAGTACAAATGCAATGATATTATATGAATGAATGCATGCTCTAACTAAATACAATTCTATATGACATATATAACAAATGAATGCAATCTACATACACTACATTATGCATGATTTCTAGTAAACTATGGTCACCTATGATCAAACCTCCCCAAACCGATTTAAACACTATTTCTAGTGTAGAAAGAATAGGATTGGTCATTCGTGACTATACATGAATTCTAGTCTATATGCAACTATCTACATAAATCATGTGAAATATATTACAATGCAACTATACTATATGAACTAACTTATGTAAATGCAATATGAAATATAATACCAATGCAAGCTAAATGTATATGTATATAACTAAATGCAAGTGTAAATGTAATGCAAAGTCAAAGGAAAGGATATCTTACAAATGGTGGTTTGAGGGAGGACTCCACCAAACTCATTCCTTGTTGCCATGATTATTGATGTTGTCCATGTTGCTCAATGCTCTCAATAACCGGTCAAAGGCTTGAGCACAATCCTCAAATAAGCAAAGATAGAACAATGGCCATTTCAAAATGGAATAGAGCCAATCCTCCACAAGGGGCTTTTCATTAAAATTTCTCCCCTTCACCTTGGCCTTTTCATCATAGCCTTTTTGGCTCTCCAAATTAGCAAGCTTAAATTTCTTGTCATCGGGAGGCTTCCATTCTCTCTCGTCTCCCTCAAATATGGTGATAGCATTTGGATTTATCAATCCTTCATGAGTAGAAGGAGAATTCTCATAACATTGATGATGAGGTAGCTTTGGAATTGAGATTGTGGGTGCCAAGTCTCCACAAGTAAGCTCATTTGCAATTTTGTTCTTGAGCTTTTCCGCCAAGTACCCTTTATATGATGATTTGACTTTTTGGAGAAGATACACCATATCATCTCCAGCAATCATAGGTTCCATGGTGGGTACAAAAAGGTGTTCATGGTCAATAGGAGAGAGGAATTCATCTTCTTCATGGAAGCATACCTCAAACTTCTCAAGGATGGGCTCCTCAAGTGAGGCAATCTCACAACTCCATTCCTCTTCTTCATTCCATGAGTCATTGCAAGACACATATTCCACATAAGCTTCTTCCATAGGCTTGTAATCATCACTATCTCCATATGAATCATAAATGGGAGCTTCACTCCTCTTCACCAACTCTTTCTCTAATACCTCAACATCCACTTTAAATGACACACCCTCATACTCACAAAGGCTAAGAGTATTTGGCTTACTCAAACTCATGTCTTCTTCATCAAATACCACACTTTCATACTCACAAGAGCTCAAGGAAATTGGCTCTTCGCATTTCTCATCAAAGGTAACTCCTTCAAACTCGCATTCATGATCAATGTCTAAGGAATGGTGAGGAGTAGTTACTTGGGCTTCTTTCATTTGGGCAATTTGAATTGCCAACTCCTCACCATGGGTAACAATGCTTTGAAGAACATTGTCCCTATTTTGGCTCTCCTCTAGCATTTGTGTGAAGAAATTTTGTTGGTGTCCCATCATTTGGAGAACCACATCTTAAATGTCAAAGTTGGGCTCATCTTTTTGTTGTGGGTGGGTGTGAAAGTGCTCATATTGTGGCATTTGGAATTGGTTGCAAAGTGAGTTTTGGGTGGGTGGTTGTTGTTGATATTGGTGAAAAAAGTTGGGGTAGTAGTTAGGATTTTCATTGTATAAGTTGTAAGGTAGGTTTGTGTTGACTTGCTACTTAAACTCCCCATAGCCATAGTCATACTCAAAAGATCCACCACAAACTCCATGTGCCAAGTCTTGAGGCATCATAGCTAAGACAAGGAAACAACTACAACCAAGGAAACTACACAAAAACGGTAAGAACGAACCTTGAGGAAAAAGTTCCTCAAGGTTAAAGCACAACTAAAATAGACAAACAAACAAGAACATAATCACATAACACCGTCCCCGGCAACGACGCCATTTTTGGTCGGTCCGCTTTGAGCTTAGATTTCGGTTACTTGTCGCTAGGAGTACCTAGACCAAAAAAATATTTATAATCTTCACAAACAATTATACTATTAGTAAAGAGGCAAGTAAAGGTCGGATCCCAAGGGATGGGTATTGATGTAGGATTTTCGATTGCAAGTAGTGGTGTCTAGGGGAATCACAATTTGGGTTGAGATAAGAAGATCACTAAACTAAATAACAATAAAAGTAAGCAAGCAAGATGATTAAAAAGAGGTGTAAAGAATTGATTAAAAGCACTAGGGTGTCATGGGTTCATAGGGGATTCATAGGAATTAATTATACAAACATATTCTCAAATTATAAGCAAGCAATTATTGTTGTGATAGGATCGAGTTGGTTTATATCTTATAATCCGAGGAAGGTTTGGGTCCCGGAGCCGAATCGATTAGATTGTACAACACCTACAAGTCGACTTAATCCTCCCTACTCAACTATATGCATGGTCTAATGAGACTCGAGTTGGTTTATGTCTTACAAGTCTCATTGAAAAGGTAAGTGATGGTTAAAAAATGCAAGGATTCATAGGCTCGCATTTCATCAAACTGATCGGTCCGTTTCGTGTTCACAATTAAATAGATGTGGTCGTTGGGTCACGTCCGAATCAAAACACAATTTATAGCTTCACAAACAACTCTACAATTAGTAAAGAGGCAAGTAAAGGTCGGATCCCAAGGGACGGGTATTGAAATGAGATTCCTATTGAAACTAGTGGTGTCTTAGGGGTGTCACAATTTGGGTTGATGTAGAAGGTCACTAAACTAAATAGCAATGGAAATAAACAAGCAAGATGAATTGAAAGGGTTGTAAACAATTGATAAAAAGCACTAGGGTGTCATGGGGTCATAAGGGATTCATGGGAATTGATCATACAAACATGTTCTTAAATTATAAGCAAGCAATTATTGTTGTGATGGATTGAGTTGGGTTATATCTTACAACCCTAGGAAAGTTTGGGTCCCGGAGCCGAATCGATTAGATTGTACAACACCTACAAGTCGACTTAGTCTTCCCTACTCAACAACATGCATGGTCTAATGAGACTCCAGTTGGGTTATGTCTTACAAGTCTCATTGAAAAGATAGGAGATGGTGATAAATGCAAGTATTCATAGGCTTAGCATTTCATCAAACATAACATGTGCATGAGTTGAGATCAAAACAAGCAAGCAAATAAACCATGAAAGCATATTAAATTAAGCATGAATCATTCCCCATGTTGGTTTCCCCTAATCACCCATTAACCCTATCTAGGTCACTACTCACTCATTATCATGTTGATCATGCTAGCAAGGTTGTCAATCATACCAACAAAATGAAACATGATGAATAAATGAAAGTAATTAACAATAATTAAAGAGGGATTAAGAGAATTATACCTACTAATGATTCCAATAATAAAGCAAAGATAAAAGAAGTACTTGATTCTTGATTGAGAGGTTGTCAATCTCCCAATAATAACCCAAATAATCTTCAATTACCCAAAATAAAGGACGAACAAAAGAGAGATTAAGGAAATAAAACTTGTATTAGAACTTGATTAATTGTTGATTACAATACTAAAGAGGGATTTGATTGATATTAACTACTCTAATTATTGATAAGAAGAACATGCTCTTCTAATTAGACTAATGGGGTATTTATACTGGAAATTAGGGGGATGCATTAGGGTTAACTAAGGGCTAAACTAGTAATTACACTTTTTAGATTGAGCAGGGAGGAGCCGGTATTTTTCGAAGGAAGGGCTTCTTTCTTTGTAGCTTGGAGAAGACGAAATTGCGCTGTACAGGAATCCGTGCGTTTTGGAGTCGGGACGGGCGGATTCTGGTGGTGGAACACGGGCGGTTTTGGAGGAATCCGGACAGATTATGGTGATGGCAAACCCGAGCATCTTGGGATGAAACCGCAGGGATTGTGCATGTGGAGGACGGCCAGATTGTAGACAATCCGCACGGATTGTTCCTCAGCAACATTTCTTCTTCTTTTCTTCCCTTTTCTTCATAAATTCCTTTGGGATTTCCTTGGGGACTCAAGGATCCTTTCTCAACATTGCTCATCTATTATAATATGTACAAAGGCCTTCTAATCTTGTCTATCCTTGATGCTTGGTCATTGAATTTGATCAATTTAGTCTCGTTTTGCCATGAAAATGCAAGATTTGCACTCCTTTCCTACCAAGGGATCAAAATCTCAAAGAATATGCAAAACAAAGAACTAAAGACAATAAATGACCCAAATATGCACTAAAAAGCATGGGAACAAGACTAATTCGGGGTCTAAATATGCGCTAATTATGGTCACATCAAATATCCCCAAACCGAACCTTTGCTCGTCCCGAGTAAAAAGGTGACAAAGACTAGGACCATTATTTAAACTAACCTAATAACATAGCCGATATGAGACAATTAGCGGGTCTCACTCCGCCCCTTCAACTCACAATAAGACAACCATTAGGTAGGATGCCTTCTTGCAAGGCAAGGTGGGTCTTGCCAAAATGGCGACACATCCAAACATTAAGCACACAAGATCACATAATGGATGCATCTACAAAAGGAATAGCCACTTCCTCATCAAGTGACGGAGGCAACCAAGAGAGAACAAATTTAAGAGCATGTAATCCTTCACAAATACTAGTTCAACAAATTACTAGGGCTAAGAGGATGGCACTAAATCACCTCCAAATGGTGTTAAACTAGACTACTTTCGTCCTCAATTTCCAAATGCTTTCGTCAAGAGCGATCGGATGGTGGTGGAATGATGATCCCTATGATGCTAGTAGCATATGACATGACAAGTCTCGAATTCTCTACAAAATTAAAGGTCATGGATCATCCCAAGCTCGACAAAGTGGCTTGACAAAAAGGCTTTTTGGGAATGAAATGCTCAAATCTTTATACACAACGGGTGGATATGACTAGTATTTAAAATTGTCCTCATTTCACTTTCACATTTAAAAAATTTAAGATGGGGTTTGTCCCTTCTGGGCTAGTGTCCTTTGCTTTTGCCAAGCGCTTATTAGGCAACCGGTTAACCTCTAGACAATAGCTTTTCGGGGTGATAGTCTCTCTGTCTCTGGGCGGCCAAATTCACAACCGTGTGGGGGCCCAATTCAATGGATCCCGCTCCAAAGCACATCGAAGTGGTACGCCTCCATCAAAATAATTAAATTTCTCAACATTCAACAATTCATAACTTTTGAGGTTTCTTTGGCATTAAATTACTTCCACATGACAAAATTTTCGAAATGAGCACTTCAAGCTTATTGATAGAAAGTATTTTTAGGTTGCCTTACCACAAGGTCAATCAAGGTCACCTAGACAAGTTAACCAAGTGCACATCGCATCACGGGGTTGGATAGGTGACTCACATGCAAACCCTTGACTAGGCTTTGGGTCATGGGTCAAAAGACACTAGTATGACACTATCTTGGGTGTTTTACAACCATTCTAGTAGGCAAAGTCTTAAGTTGAAAAAGTATTTGTAATGGCTTAGTTGCTCTTGTCAAAGTTCTCAATTAGGCACTTTTCAAAACTTTTTTCTAAATGCAACTACATGCAATGATGCAACTAATATAAACATCCTAATGCAAGTGATTCTATCAACTAATATGACATATAAACTAAATGCAAGTCCTAAATTCACATTGTTATACCGCATCAATCAAAATAAAGCCACATAGTCATTAACATAAAGAGGAAAAAGGAGATTGGAAAGATCATACCATGCGGTCTTCAATATCCTCATGTCTCGGATGTGACGTAGTCAATCAATGTGAACAAGGATAGAACAAATACAATGTATAATATATACAATATAACTATGCTACAAAAGGAATAAACATGTTTTTGGGTTTTTCAATTTTTCAAATTTTTATGTATTTTCGAAATTTTTCAATTTTTTTGGATTTTTGAATAAGAGTTAAGTTAGAATTCCCCATCCCCACACTAATATGGGCATTGTCCTCAATGGCCAAAATGATGGGAAATTATGCAAACATGATGCATGATTTCTACACTAAATACAATCTACACTAATCTATACTACATGATGCATGGTTTTTGTTTATGATGGAGAGGATAATTTAGATTACCTCCCGTTGTGTATGCATTAACTTCCCCAAACCGAGTTAGACACTATTGCTAATGTCCAAGGATGGGTGTAGTTCATGCACACACTATGCAATGCATGAAACTAATTTGTCATTTTGGATTTTGAAAGTGGGAACAATAGAATGAGAACACCTCAAAAAGTACCGAGGTGTGAGTCCTCAATGATGCTAGGACTACTCCAACAATGATCAAGAAAAATAAATAAATAGAACAAAGAGATAAATAGACAAACCTTGAGAGGGTATGAGCCTCCAAAGCTTGCTAACCTTCCATCATATCATCACTATCATCATTATCCTCATTAGAAGTGGTCTCATTGCCACTTCCCTCTTCACTTGCTTCTTCACCTTCTTCTTCATTTTCCCCATCATCCTCTTCTCCTTCTTCACTTGCTTCCTCATCAATGATATCATCAACTTTTTCATTACCAACAACCTCATTATCACCCGGAACAACCCTAGATGCACTCGGAAATAGGACTTCCTTATCCGCCCAACTAGGCAAAGGACATGATGGGTCAAGTAGTCCTTGCCTAGCTAAGTGTAGGAGGGGTGGATATTGAGCCAAGTAAGCATTTTTCCGATCCTCAAAGGCTTGCTTGTGCATTGCTTGCATGAGAAGAGTCAAGTAATCATTTCTTGCTTCAACTCATTCCGGCTTGAACTCTTGATACTCAAAAGGGTAAGGTGGTGTGACAATGGAAGAGGAGGGTATTTCAAGTTCACCCTTTTGTTGTTGGATAATATACTCGGCCTCTTTTGAAAGGGGAAGTAGATAATTGGTCCGGTGGACACTCAATCGACAAATCTTTGAAGGCAAAGTGAAAGAACTAGCCTCACTAGTGAGCCATCCATACTTCGTGTCAAGAGGGTTATGGGCAACCCACTTGTATTTGTGTATCATAGTATGCAAATCAACGAGATGACCACCTTCTTTCGCCTCATACTTGTTATCTTTGTTGAAGTTATGATCAAAGTATTTAGCTAGGATAGTGACTAGGCCTCCATTTGCAATAACGGTAGTGCCTTTCTTCCCACAATCAATGTTGAGCCATCTATCCACCAATAGCCTTAGAAAGTTGAAAGGCTTGGTGTGTACTCTTCCAATGTTCAAAGCCGACTCAAGAAGAACAAAATCGAGTTTGGTGAAATGATTGGTGTCTTTTCTTGCATTGATGGTGCTCCCTACGACCTTGTGACATACTCTTATGCCCGGATGGTGGACTAAAAGAGCACGACTCGTATGAAAGTCTTCAAATTTCCTACCGGAAATTGCCTCCCAAAGAGGGTCGGGGTCATATTTGCCAACATTCTTAAAATAACTCGGTTCATCACTAAGACCCAAAGCTTTACCCAATTCCCTAAAGGGGATGCGTCTTCTAACATTAGCTAGACGAAACTCGAGGTTCTCCATAGTCTCAACCTTGTTAACTTTCAAAGAACTCAAAAATTCTAAGGTAAGGGAGGGGTATGTCAATTCTTTTGATTCAAACAATTTCTCCAACCCCATGGCTTTGAAGAAGGTTCTAGTTTGCTCAAGAACACCCAATTTTTCTAAGGTATCTTCACATATAAACTTGGTGGATTGAAATGATTTTCTAGCAAACTTAGCAAAAGTGTCCCTATGGGTTTTGGAAATAAAAGTTACCTCCGGATAGTTTGCAAGTTGATCAATTTCCGGAGTAGTAGATGTTGTTGCACCCATGGGAGGTTGTTGTTGTTGTTGCACTTCCAAGTTTGGGTTTGCTACCACCATAGCCAATGCTTTCTTCGCTTGAAGAGTCTTTTGCCTTAATGAAAGTGTCTTTGCCTTTGGTGCCTTTGCCTTTGTTGCTCCATTAGTCCTTGCCATTGATGAATTAACCAAGAAAGAGTGAAAAATCTTCAATTTCTAGTGCACCCAAATCGATTTAAAGATGAAAGGCTTTGCCTTTATGAATTCAAAAATCGACTCAAAGGTTGAAGATTTTGTGCTTGGTTTTGATTTTTATTGAAAAAGGAGTGATTGATTTGTTATTAAAAGGATGTTTTGATTTGATTTTGGTCAATGTAGTTGAGGAATTTTGTTTTTGGGATGGAGAGGATGAGAGTTTTGAGTAGTGTTATGAATGAAGGAATGAAGAAATGAATGTGGGAGGGGTTTTATAATGCCCGAAAAATTCGAACTGCAGGGGCAATCCATGCGGTTTCTGCTCAAGACGGGCGGATTCTGCCTTTTCTGGGTTGGGAAAAACTCGCCTAAAGACGGGCGTCTTTTAGTGAAGACGCTCGGATTCGCAGACACGGGACGGGCGGATTCTCCTGAAGACGGGCGGATTTCAGTCCAGGAATTTTTCTTGTTTTCCTCAGCTTAGAAGACGGGCGTCTTCTCTTCAAGACGGGCGGATTTTCAAAGACGGGCGGATTAGGATGTAGGACGCTCGGATTTGCCGACAGTCAAAAATTTGAAAACTTCAGCTCAATTCAGGACGTGCGTCTTCTACCCAACACGCTCGGATTTCTTGAAAACGGGCGGATTCTCCTGAATCCGCTCGGATTCGACCCCTTTGTACCGGATTGGTTCCCCATCCGTGTACAATGCATATCCCTTGCCATTCTTCCATTCTTCTTCATATCTTGTGTTCTTCATTGTGGGGGCACTACTAAGGCATGGATAGCCTAGGCAATTGTCATCCCCACACTAAGCTAAAGCACTACACATTAATTGAAATTATTAATCCCTCCCTCACTTCTCTAAAACTTGATAATTATCTTGATCAAAGTATAAAAATCCAAAAAATAACAAGAATGCAATACAAGAATTGAAATGCAAGTTAGGGAGTTAGAAATATTTACAAATGGTGGTTTAGGGAGGACTCCACCAAACTCTCATTCTTGATGAGATGTCAAGGGGGCATGTCCAAGGTGTTATTGATGTTGCTCAACACCTTGAAAAAGTAATCAAAATCTTGTTCATTGTCATGGTAGAGGTCTTCAATAGACCTTGGCCCTTGTTGTCGGTCTTGATCGATGGCATTACCAATGTAGGGATTAAAAATCCCTTCAAATTCATCGTCCCAAAGACCACAAACTTCATTAAGTTGATCATTGAAAATCTCTTGATTTGATGGTGACAACTTTCCCATTTCCTTTTCTTGGCCAATGAGGCCATCTTCTTCTTCTTTGTTTGATTTTGGTGAGCTTTGCAAGCTCTCCTTGTCACAATTCACTTGCTCTTTGAATGGAGCATCTTCAATTTTCTTCTTCCATTGGAGTTCCGACTTCTTCCTTTCATCCTTCCGACTATAATGATCGATCATAAAACACGGTTCATGTAAACAGGGATCTCTCATAGTCTTGTCAAGATTAAAAGTTATACTCTCATCTCCCACTTCTAGAGTGAGCTCACCATGTTTTACATCAATCACCGCACCCGCGGTGTGTAAGAAGGGTCTTCCAAGAATGACTGGAATTTTGGAGTCTTCCTCAATATCAACAATGACAAAGTCCACCGGGATGAAAAACTTCCCAATTCGCACGAGGACATCTTCCCATATCCCTAATGGTGTCTTCGTCGATCTATCGGCCATTTGGAGTGTGATATTGGTGCATTTAAGCTCTCCCATTCCCAACCTTTTACTTACCGAGTACGGCATAACACTCACACTAGCCCCTAGATCACATAAGGCTTTGTTTATTGTGGTGTCGCCAATGGTACACGGTATTGAGAAGCTTCCCGGATCCTTTAGTTTTGCAGGTGAACTCCCTTGAAGTATTGCACTACTCACCTTAGTGAAGGCGATAGTCTCAAGTTTCCGGATCGACTTCTTCTTTGTGAGGATGTCTTTCATGTATTTCGCATAGGCCGGCACGTGATTGATTAATTCCGTGAAGGGAATTTAGACTTCCAAATTCTTCACAATTTCCATAAACTTTCCAAGTTGGTCATCAAATTTGGGCTTGGCTTGACGACTTGGAAAAGGAAGTCTAATCACAATGGGCTCCTTCTCCTTGACCTTGTCTTCATTTCTCTTTGAAATTTCTTCTTTTGATGATTCTCCATCTTTGGAGTTTTGCACAATTTCTTCCTTATCACTAGCTTCCACAACTTCATCCTCAACTTGCTTCTTCGGTGCTTCATACCTTGTACCACTTCTCAAGTGAATGGCACTAACCGTTTCATGTCTTGGGGGATTACTTTGAGGTGGTAATTGCCTCTTTTGTCTTTGTCATCTTGAAGATGCTAGTTGAGTCAATTGTGTTTCCAACATCTTGGTGTGAGCTAGAATGTTGTTGATGGTGGTTTCCTTTGTTTGACTATCTTTTTGCATTTGAGTAAAAAACTCTTGTTGATTCTTTTGCATTTGGAGGACCGCTTTTTGAACATCCAAACCTTGGTCATTTTGGTGATTGTATGGATTTTGATTTTGGTAACCTTGATTTTGGTTGTAAAAGGGTCTTTGATTTTGGTTTCTCATGGGAGGTGGAGTGTAACTTGTTTGAGGATTTTGAACATTTTGGCTTTTGTATGAGAGATTTGGGTGAAACTTGGTGTTTTCATTGTAATAATTGGAATAAGGGGTACCACTCTTGTATGCTTGGAAAGCATTTACTTGTTCATTTGTTCCCCTACATTCACTTTGGTCATGTCCCAAAGTTCCACAATTCTCACATATCCCACTTGGGATTGATGAGGATGCCGTCATGGCATTAACATGATGCTTTGGTGATTTTGAGGCTTCTTCATGTTTAGCCATAGCTTGTTCAAACTTTAAATTGATTGTGTCAATGTGAGCACTAAGTTGAGCACCCAATTGAGTAACGGAGTCCACTTCATGCCTTCCTCCTCTAGTAGCCTTGCGAGGTCTACTATATTGTGAGTTATGGACCGCCATTTCCTCAATCTTGTTCCATGTTTGATTGTCATCAACTTCAGTGAACATTCCATTTGATCCCATGTTGAGAATGTTCCTTGAATCTTCATATAAACCGTTCCAAAATTGTTGTACCAAGAACCATTCGCTAAGTCCATGGTGGGGACATGAGCGACAAATTCCCTTAAACCGCTCCCAAGCTTCATACAAAGATTCTTCATCCCTTTGCTTAAAACCCGTAATTTGAGCTCTTACCATGTTAGTCTTTTCTGGTGGGCAGAACTTTTTGTAGAAAGCTAGAGCAAACTTCTTCCAAGAATCTATTTCGAGAGTGGCCTTGTCAAGGCCCTTCAACCATTGTTTCGCGGTGCCGATTAGAGAAAAAGGAAATAAGACCCATCGAATTTGGTCTTGAGTCACACCGGTTTGAGAAATCGCATCACAATAGTTACAAAAGGTTTCCATATGAGAATGAGGGTCTTCACTAGGCATCCCCCCAAATTGGCTAATTTCGACTAATTGGATAAAGGCGGATTTGGCAATAAAATTTCCGGTTAGATGTTGTGGTGTGGGAGTACCATTGGGTAGGTTCTCCTCGGTGGGTACGGAATGTGACGAAAATTTAGGCATTGTAGGTTGATTTTTTGGGGTATTTTGTAATGGGTTCTCCTCTCCTTCTCTTGCAAAAGGGTTGATGAACTCAATAGTTGGTTGAACAACCTCACTAATACCTCTCAAATTCCTCCTAGCAAATCTCCTATTGTTCGTCAAGGTTCTTTCAATTTCACGGTCAAAAGGTAACAAATCACCTTGTGACCTTCTAGACATGCAAAATATCAAACAACTTGAAAACAATTAGAACAAACCTTGAGGTGTTTTACTTCCCCAAGGCGAAGAAAGACACAACTAATAACAATAAAGGAAAATCTAAATCAAGTAAACACCGTCCCCGGCAACGGCGCCATTTTTTATCGATCCGTTTCGTGTGCACAATTAAATAGATGTGGTCGTTGGGTCACGTCCGAATCAAAACACAATTTATAACTTCACAAACAACTCTACAATTAGTAAAGAGGCAAGTAAAGGTCGGATCCCAAGGGACGGGTATTGAAATGAGATTTCTATTGAAACTAGTGGTGTCTTAGGGGTGTCACAATTTGGGTTGATGTAGAAGGTTACTAAACTAAATAGCAATGGAAATAAACAAGCAAGATGAATTGAAAGGGTTGTAAACAATTGATAAAAAGCACTAGGGTGTCATGGGGTCATAGGGGATTTATGGGAATTGATCATACAAACATGTTCTCAAATTATAAGCAAGCAATTATTATTGTGATGGATTGAGTTGGGTTATATCTTACAACCCTAGGAAAGTTTGGGTCCCGGAGCCGAATCGATTAGATTGTACAACACCTACAAGTCGACTTAGTCTTCCATACTCAACAACATGCATGGTCTAATGAGACTCGAGTTGGGTTATGTCTTACAAGTCTCATTGAAAAGATAGGAGATGGTGATAAATGTAAGGATTCATAGGCTTAGCATTTCATCAAACATAACATGTGCATGAGTTGAGATCAAAACAAGCAAGCAAATAAACCATGAAAGCATATTAAATTAAGCATGAATCATTCCCCATGTTGGTTTCCTCTAATCACCCATTAACCCTAGCTAGGTCACTACTCACTCATTATCATGTTGATCATGCTAGCAAGGTTGTCAATCATACCAACAAAATGAAACATGATGAATAAATGTAACAATAATTAAAGAGGGATTAAGAGAATTATACCTACTAATGATTCCAATAATAAAGCAAAGATAAAAGAAGTACTTGATGCTTGATTGAGAGGTTGTCAATCTCCCAATAATAACCCAAATAATCTTCAATTACCCAAAATAAAGGATGAACAAAAGAGAGATTAAGGAAATAAAACTTGTATTAGAACTTGATTAATTGTTAATTACAATACTAAAGAGGGATTTGATTGATATTAACTACTCTAATTATTGATAAGAAGAACATGCTCTTCTAATTCGACTAATGGGGTATTTATAGTGGAAATTAGGGGGATGCATTAGGGTTAACTAAGGGCTAAACTAGTAATTACACTTTTTAGATTGAGCAGGGAGGAGCTAGTATTTTTCGAAGGAAGGGCTTCTTTCTTTGTAGCTTGGAGAAGACGAAATTGCGCTGTACAGGAATCCGTGCGTTTTGGAGTCGGGACGGGCAGATTCTGGCGGTGGAAAACGGGCGGTTTTGGAGGAATCCGGACGGATTCTGGTGATGGCAAACCCGAGCGTCTTGGGATGAAACCGCACGGATTGTGCATGTGGAGGACGGCCGGATTGTAGACAATCCGCACGGATTGTTCCTCAGCAACATTTCTTCTTCTTTTCTTCCCTTTGCTTCATAAATTCCTTGGGGATTTCCTTGGGGACTCAAGGATCCTTTCTCAACATTGCTCATCTATTATAATATGTACAAAGGCCTTCTAATCTTGTCTCTCCTTGATGCTTGGTCATTGAATTCGATCAATTTAGTCTCGTTTTGCCATGAAAATGCAAGATTTGCACTCCTTTCCTACCAAGGGATCAAAATCTCAAAGAATATGCAATACAAATAACTAAAGACAATAAATGACCCAAATATGCACTAAAAAGCATGGGAACAAGGCTAATTCGGGGGCTAAATATGCGCTAATTATGGTCACATCACAAACATAACATGTGTATAAGGTGAGATCACAACAAGCAAGCAAATAAATTATGTGAACATATTAGATTAAGCATGAATCATCCCCCATGTAGGTTTCCCCTAATTCCCCATTAACCCTAGTTAAGGGAACTACTCACTCATTATCAAGTTCAACATGTTAACAAGGTTGGCAATCATATCAATAAAGCAAAACATGATTAATAAGTAAAGATGATTAACAATAATTAAAAAGGGATTAAGAGAATTATACCTAATGATGATTCCAAAATAATAAGCAAAGAATAATAGAAGTACTTGATGAATGATTGGAAGGTTGTCAATCCTCCAAATAAACCCAAATAATCTTCAATTACCCAAAATAAAGGATGAACAAAAGAGAAATTAAGGAAATGAGATTTGTATTAATACTTGATTAAAGGTTGATTAAAAGATTAAAGAGAGATTAGAATAATATAAACTACACTAAAGATTGATAAGAAGAACATGAACATCTAATTAGTATAATGGGGTATTTATAATGGGGATTAGGTGCACAAATTAGGGTTACTAAGGGCTTAAATGACGATTAAGTCCTTAAGAAAAGTTGAGGAAATGCTCCTCTCGAAGAAAGATGTGAGTCTCCTTTTTTATAGTCTTTCGACAATATGCGCATCCCGAGTAGAACAAGAAGAAGTCGGGCTGCACTGGTGAACAATCCGAGCGTCCAAAAGGTCGGAACGAGCGGATTGTACAAGCGGTGGACGAGCGGCCAGGCAGGTGGGATGCTCGGATTGTAGAGCTCTTGGACGAGCAGCTAGGCAGGTGGGACGCTCGGATTGTGACTCTTGGATGAGCGTCCTGATGCTGGGACGAGCGGATTCCAGTCCAGTTAGCTTTTTCTTGTTACCTTCTTATAACAATCCTCCGGGATCTTGTTGAAGATGCAAGGATCTTCTTCATCATTGCCTATCTACTACATTATTTACAAAGGCCTTCTAGTCTTGGCTTCACTTTGATGCTTGGTCATTAGATTCGATCAATTTAGCTTTATTTTACCATGAAAATGCAAGATATGCACTCCTTTCCTACCAAGGGAATAAAACCTCAAAGAATATGCAAAACAAAGGACTAAAGATAGTAAAGGACCCAAATATACACTAAAAAGCATAGGACGAGGCTAATTTGGAGACTAAATATGCTCAAATATTGGTCACATCATGAGGCGGAATTCCCGTCTCCCGTGCACATTTGGAAGGTTGATGACGACCTTAGATGGACTAGTATGAAATGGAGGCAAGAACGACGACCGACAAAGCAAGAATAAGGAGTATGCAAAGATTAAAAGTACGTGAAGCAAAAGGGTCAAACTGTGCAACAATCCGAGCGTCTTAGGCACAAGACGAGCGGATCCTCTCCTCATGATCCGAGCGTCCCGCCTAGAAGACGAGCGTCTTCTCGCCTCCTGATCCGAGCTTCTCTTCTCCTCGTCTGAGCGGATCGTGGGAGCACTAGCGGCGTGATATGCTCATCTCCTCGCAATACTTGCATTTCCCCACTTTAAAACTTAGCATTGTTATTTACTAATCTATCCTTACCTAAAATAATGTTGTGCCACTATATATACCCCATTTGTAATAATCAAGATTAAGTATTCTTAGATTAGATCAAGTTTCCTTAGATTAAATCAATCTCTCTTAAATTTGATTAGGAGTAGATTAGAATAGATTAATCTCAATCATTCCACATTAATCTTTCCTCAATCATTGTTCAAGTTTATTATTATTGGGTAATTGAAGACTATTGGGTTATTATTGGAGAATTGACAACTCTTCATCAACAAATCAAGTTTTCTTCTATTATTCTTTGCTTTATAATTTGGATCATCTTAAGTTTTGTATAATCTCTTTACTCTTTACTCTTTATTGTTTATTTCCTCATTCCCTTATCATGTTTATACTTGTTGTGATGATTGACACCATTAATGACATGTTTCCCATGATAATGAGTGAGTAGTTACTTAGCTAGTATTAATGGGGAATTAGGGGAAACAAACATGGGAAATAATTCATACTTAATCTAATATGTCTTCATAATTAAATTGCTTGCTTGTTATGATTTCAACTTATGCACATGTTATGTTTAATGAAATGCGAGCCTATGAATCCTTGCATTTTCTACCCATCACCTATCTTTTCAATGAGACTTGTAAGCTTAAAAACCAATTCGAGTCTCATTAGACCATGCATATAGTTGAATAGGAAGGACTAAGTCGACTTGTAGGTGTTGTACAATCTAATCGATTCGGCTCCGGGACCCAAACCTTCTTAGGGATTGTAAGCTTATACACCAACTCAATCCCATCACAATAATAAGAGCTTGCATATAATTGAGAACATGTTTGTATGATCAACTCCCATGAATCCCCTAAGAACCCATGATATCCTAGCATCTTTTAGTCATTTGTTTACATCCTTCCTTTTATTCCTTGTTTTACTTAATTGCTTGCATTAGTTTAGACTCACCAACTACAAACCCAAATCAATTGTGACACTAGCACAAATTGAGATAGATTGACTTAGAACCCAAAGCACACCGTCCCATGGATCGACCTCGACTTAACCACTAACTAGTTGTTTATTGAGAATATAAATATGTTTGATGGAGTGAACAACGCCTCCCTTCTACCATCAATGACGATAAATGTTAGTTAATTTCCTTCATATCCATTTTGTAGTTATCTTTTACCGCAATGGATTCATCCAACTCATTAACACCGATCACCATTGAATCATGTCACAAATCGTTAGACGAAATTTGCTCACTAAACAACCTTGATACGACTAGAGAAATTCATTTTGGCATTGGTTTCGATGGAAGTCTTAACTTCATTACCACTTCCTCACCTTCTATCACATCTAGCAACTTATTGGATAAGTCTTGTGAAGACAACTTCACTAAAACTATGGGATCCTTATAGTTGGAAGCAAGGAAAATAATGAAGCTAGTGGGAGATTTTGCAAAAGGCTTGCAACCAAGAAAAGAAAGTTCAAAAAGATGAGGAAAAGTAAGATGTCTAATTCGAACCATAGGGATATAATGGCTAGTGGGACTACCAATAATATATGCCTTTATTTTCATGGCATAGGACATTGGGTGAGGAATTGCCCCATATTTTTGGGAGATATCAATGATGGACTTGACATTCCACTTGGTAATATTACTTCCGAAATCTTGTTATTGATATAAATTATGCTTCCACCTCAAGATGGGTATTGGATACCGGTTGTGGTTCTCAGCTTTGTAATCATTTACAGGGGCTTAGAAACGTGGAAAAGCTAAACAAGGGTGATGTGGATCTCCGACTAGGAAATGGAGCTAAGGTAGCCGCCACTTAAAGAGGGACTTATGTACTTGTTTTAGCTAATGGCTTTGAGTTGTACTTACATAATTGTTATTTTGTACCTTCTTTATCTAAGAACATCGTTTCCGTTGCCATGTTAGACATGGAAGAATTTTCTTTTGCTATTAAGAACAATTGTTGTGTAGTTTCTAGAAATAAATTGGTCATAGGCCAAGGCACTTCAATTAATGGCATTTATGTTCTTGAAACTTATGACTCAAG
Organism: Silene latifolia; assembly: GCF_048544455.1. Lineage (NCBI taxonomy): Eukaryota > Viridiplantae > Streptophyta > Magnoliopsida > Caryophyllales > Caryophyllaceae > Silene > Silene latifolia. The sequence continues at coordinate 119,260,964 of NC_133534.1, forward strand.
CAAAGATATCTATAACATACAATCAAAAAGACTCAAAACAAGTGACCCAAATGAATCGTACATTTGGCATTGTCGATTAGTACACATAAACGAGAAAAGCATCAAAAGGCTAGTGTCGATTGGAATTATTGGGCCATTTGATTTCCAATCATATGGAATATGCGAATCTTGTCTCCTTGACAAAATGATTCGTGCCCTCTTTAGTGGTAAAGGGACACGAGCAAGTGATTTATTGGGACTAATACATACCGATGTATGTGGTCCAATGAGTATCACCGCTAGTGGAAATTATGACTACTTCGTCACTTTTACCGATGATTTATGTAGATATCGGTATGTTTACTTAATCAAATATAAAAGTGAAGCTTTTAAGAAATTTAAAGAGTTTAAAAAGGAAGTAGAGAACCAATTGAACAAGAAGATTAAAGCACTACGATCCGATCGTGGTGGAGAATATCTTAACAATGAATTCGATTCTCACTTAAAGGATTGTGGTATTGTATCACAACTCACTCCACCTGGCACACCTCAACTCAATGGTGTTGCCGAAAGGAGAAATCGAACCCTACTAGATATGGTTTCATCTATGATGAGTCAAACGGATCTACCAGCTTCGTTTTGGGGTTTTGCAATTCTGACGGCCATAAAATCATTAAACCAAAGTACAACCAAAGCTGCAGATAAGACACCATATGAGATATGGAATGGAAAAGTCCCAAACTTGTCATATATGAAAATTTGGGGTTGTGATGCTTATGTCAAGAATAAGTCTACCGATAAGCTAGCACCCAAATCTGACAAGTGTTACTTTGTAGGTTATCCAAAGAACAATCGTGGATATTACTTCTACAACCGTCATGAGAACAATGTGTTTGTGGCTTATGAGGCTGTCTTTCTAGAATTGGATTACATTTCTAGGAGACAGAGTGAGAGAAAAGTTGAACTTGATGAAGTTCAAGAACCACAAAGTAGGGAAGAGGCGCAAGAAGATGTTCCTTCGTCGTCTAATCAAGTTGTTGTTCCTTCCGAACCTAGGAGGTCAGGTAGAGTTAGTCACCAACCCGATAGATAGGTGGGTATTATCGAGATGGACGACGAATTGGACGTCTTACTTTTGGAAAGTGACGATCCCGCAACCTACAAAGCTGCAATTTCTACTCCAAATTCAACTTTATGGCAAGAGGCCATGCAATCCGAAATAAATTCTATGCATGAGAACCAAGTATGGGACTTGGTTGATTTGCCTAAAGATATGATACCTCTTCAATGCAAATGGGTCTTTAAGGTAAAGAATGGTATAAAAGGGCATGATGATGTCTACAAAGCGAGGTCAGTTACAAAAGGTTTCACCTAAGTTCATTGTTTACACTATGACGAAACCTTTGCCCCGTAGCTATGATTAGATCTATTAGGATTATGTTAGCGATTGCCGCATTTTATGGTTATGAAATATGGCAAATGGATGTCAAAACCACCTTCCTAAATGGGTATTTAGAGGAGGAAGTGTACAAGACACAACCTGAGGGTTTTGTACATCCTAAAAATACTAACATGGTATGAAAACTTAAGAGATCCATCTATGGTCTTAAGTAAGCATCAAGAAGTTGGAATCATCGTTTTGATCATATAATAAAAAAGAATGGTTTCACTCGAAGTGTCGAGGAACCATGTTTATACACGAAGTTTAGTGGGAGCAAAGTTATCTTCCTAATCTTGTATGTAGACGACATACTACTCATTGGTAATGATATACCAATGCTTACCTCTGTAAAAGGGTGGTTAGGGAATCACTTACAGGTGAAAGATTTAGGAGAGGCACAACGCATATTAGGTATCCGGATCGATAGAGATAGAACTAAGAGGATATTGGCACTAAGTCAAGAGTCTTATATTGATAAGGTTCTTCGACGTTTCAACATGGACAAAGTCAAGAGGGGTTTTATTCCAATGGGTAGTGGGATTACATTGAGCAAGTCTCAGACACCCACAGAACCTGAAGATGTTGAACGCATGAAATTGATCCCTTATGCTTCCGCCGTTGGATCAATCATTTATGCCATGATATGCACTCGTCCCGATATATCGTATGCTTTGAGCATGACAAGCAGATATCAAGCCAAACCAGGTGAAAGTCACTGGATAGCCGTCAAGAATTTCCTTAAGTACATGAGAAGGACTAAGGATTCATTCTTGGTGTTTGGAGGAGATTCCGAGCTAAGTGTGAAAGGGTTACACCGACTCGGGCTTTCAAAATGATAGGGATGATTTGAAATCCTAGGCTGGCTTTATTTTCATGATTAATGCTGGTGCGGTTAGCTGCAGGAGCTTCAAAGAATCGGTCATTGCGGATTCTACAACGGAGGCTGAGTACATTGCAGCATCTGAAGCTGCCAAGGAAACCGTGTAGATTAGGCAATTTTTGGAGGGGCTAAGGATAGTTCCTACCGCCAAAGATCCTAACACGATCTTCTTTGATAATAGTGGAGCTATCTTTCAAGCTACAGAGCCCAAGTCTAGTAACAAGTCTAGACATGTACTTAGAAAATTTTATGTAATTAGAGATTTCATCGAAAGGAAGGAAATAGCGATTTGTAAGGTTGGGACAGATGATAACATTGTTGATCCTTTAACCAAGCCTTTATCGCAGGCTAAGCATGACAAACATGTAATTTCCATGGGTCTTAAATGCATGCCAAGTTTGTATTAGATTATAAGATATGAAATGAAAAACTTTGTTTTTTGGTTTGTTCATATATGATAATCGCATTTATCGTTTGAGTTTCATTATGTAAACTCATTTATTTACTACTCTGTTATATCCAAATAGGTTGTTGAGACAATATTGAACCCTATCAAGTGAACTGGATTAACATAGCATTCGCCCCTAATTACTTATATGAGGTGACGTCTCGAGGTGATTAGACTGTGATGCGATTGATGGCAAGTTCAAGTGTCATAAAGTCATAAAGGATGACTAGTCGATCACATAGACAGACTGAATGAGACACTCTGTCAGGCAGTGACCGCTTATAGAGTTCTGGCAATTTTTATATAGCCTGGTCGTCGCGAGAGCTACTATAGTTTCTTTTGAGTCAATTCTTAGACTAAAGACTGTTCGCCCAAGGTGGCACTGTTTCTAAGTGACTTTGATTTAAGCTCTACGACTATCGTAACTGAAGTCAAATGGGTGCATTTTGGGTCATGATGAACTGTGGCTATACGAAGGGAATAGTGCGATAGGAATTGTCCATCCCCTTGTCAAGGTTATTTAAAAATCTCAAGGCCACTCGAGGAGTAGAAAACTGAAATGCGTGGCCGCGCTCGGAGGGTATCTACGGTGGATAACTCCGGTCAGACAGTTACTCTCCAGCTCGAGGAAACCACTCAAGATATGATCAAATGCAAGTACGACCTGCAAGACACCTTGCATTGAGTGGGAGATGATGTAATAAGACAAAAGAATTGGTGACGTACACTTGTCTCGGACAAGTGGGAGATTGTTGGAGCAAGTGTTCTCAACAATAGTGTGATCACATTATTAAATCTCATAATAAGAATACGGAGGGGATGATTCAAATTATATTGTCAACTGATCAACATTAATCGGTAATGATTGGCTAATTAGAGTTTGACATTACTGTCGTTTGACGGTGGTGATCAGTTGATCCCTTAAGGTCACACCTATAGGACAATTCCCTTAATAGATTAATTAATTAATTGTATAACGATGCAGATTAATTAATTCCTTAAAATTGAACAATTTATTTTGTGAGTGAGAATACGTATCTTATTATAATTCGATTAAATAAGATTTATTTTAGTAATTAAATGCTTTATTATTAAAATTGATTATTGTTTATGAAACAATTAAAATAAGAATGATTGATTAATTATAATTGCAAAATGTTGTAAATTATATTTATATGACCCATTTTAAATACTTGTAATCATGAATTACTACTTAAATTGTCACATGTAATTTATTTGTTATAAAATGATAATTAATGAGTTAATTTATACACTATTAAAAGAGTCTAATAATAGGTATATGAACCTAACAAGATCTCCTCACCCAACATCGTCATACTCATCTCTCTCCAGAAATCACTATATATCCCAAATTACCATAATTTTCACATCCCTCATTTCAAACTTTTCTTTATCACATTCCTTGAATTTACATTACCACTCTCATCATCGCTCGACCATATATTGCCGTCACCACACCACTTATGCCAATGACTAATTCACTTAGCTCATAGAATGTGCTCCTTATCTCAATAGCTCGTCAAATTCGCTTATTTTTTCCACTATCCATTACAATCACACATGCCCATGTCCTCCCTATGCAACATATATCCTTCATAAGCTGGCATTCTCCATACCATAGTATCTGGTAACTTACGTATCAGGACCGTCACATATGTAAAAGAATGCCTTAAGACCCAAGACATACGTGTGCACATAACCTACGACTAAAAACAAATGTATGAACATAGCCGCCGACTAAAAACGACAAACATTTTGGGGCATCCAGAGAGATGAGAGTCCTAGAGAGAGAAATGACCTTTTTTCTAGGGTTTTAGATTTCAGCAATATGGCACGAAAACAAAAATCAAAAACTCAAAAATCTCGCGTAAGAATTAAACTTTGTTTTAGTAATAGCAAAGATCTTCGACTAGATACTACAAATTCGATGGAAAATTCAACCAGGAAGGAACAAGAGTGTGTTGTGGGAGAGTTCGAGACCTAGGTATGTACCGAGTTCTGGGTTAATGAGGAAATTAAGGTCTTTGGGTGACTTGATTGGTATTCCTTCACTAAACCTAGATGAGATTGTAGAGGATGAAGCTATTAGTGTAGAATCGGCAACAGAGGAAGAAACTGAATGGACAACGGTGACTAGTATATCTAAATCTCATGTAAACTCTTCTGATGCTAGCAGTGACACTTCTCATAGTATGCTACAGTTTTCTGAAGAGGATGTTAAGTCTGAATTAGAGTACTGGGGGACGACGGTTATATGCTATGTATTAGGGGTAATCCACCAGTTGACACAGTCAAGGGTATGTTACAAGTATGTGGGGAAAATACAAGTTTGATAAGATCTCATTCATCCCTAATGGTGTGTTTTTTGTAAGATTTTCTAATCTGTAATGTTGTGATCTTGTTCTCAAGCAAGGGACTCAATTGTTTGATAATAAACCTCTTATTATCAAACCATGGACGGAACAAGCTGGAATGATCAAGGAGGAGGTCATGTATGTCCCAGTATAGATGAGACTTTGTGGGTTTGGATTGAAGTTCTGGAGTCCATCATGTCTGGCAAAACTTGCCTCTTTGGTTGGTAAATTTATTAAGGTGGATAGGGCTACTGAAGAAAAAACCAGATTGGGGTTTGCTAGATTAATGATTGAGGTTAAAGTAGGTCAAGAATTTCCAAAAACCTTATTATTCAAAGATGAGAAAGGCAAGGAGCAGAGTGTGTTAGTGTAATATGAATGGAAGCCAATGGTCTGTACTCAATGCAGGGGCATAGGGCATGATACTAATGACTGCAGAAGGAGGGTGCAGGATCCAAAGGTAACACAAGTTTGGAGGCTAAAAGCTACTGTTCCTAAACCAGTTGTTTGTGTCACAAGGAGCACAACCTCCTCAGGGGACATCCAAATCTCCCTTTGGAGGGCCTGAGACTTATGATGTGTCCTCTTTGCCCACAACATGTAAAATCATTCGAGCAAGAATTACAAGTGCAATCAGAGAAGAGCATCATTCAACACTTGGTCAACATGTTTTACCAGAGAAAACGTTTGTGGAAGTGGTAACCAGTGGAAAAGGGATAAGTGATACTAGTCAGGGGCCTGTTAGGGGGAGTACCATTATCACCTCTGACCATGGATAGAATAGGATTTTGGAATATAAGAGGAATAAATGGGCCTAATAAACATGCAGATGTTAGATGGTTTTTGAATCAGAATAAAATGGGCCTACGTGGGTTAGTAGAAACTAAGGTTAAGAGGAATGCTGAGAATAGAATTCATCACAGTTTAGGAGTTAATTGGTGTAAGGTAACTAATATTTACAACAGTGATAGAGGTGGGATTTGGTTCATATGGCTACCTAATTTGTTTTCAGTTACAGTTATTCTTTCCTCTGCTCAGCTAATTCACACTGAAGTCATTGATCTTGCTTCTGATGAAAGATTTTTCTTCACTGTAGTTTATGGTTCTAATGACGATGAGGAGAGATTAGAACTGTGGAATCACCTTCAGGACATCAATAATGGTCTCAATGGACCTTGGTGTGTATGTGGGGACTTTAACAATGTGTTGGATTTTCATGAGAAGATAAGGAGGCCATTAAGATGAAATGAAATTGAGGATTTTAGAAGCTGTGTTACTCAGTGTGGGCTGACTAATAGAAAAGCTAAAGAGGCTTTTTTACCTGGAGTAACAAACAAGAACCAGAGACAAGAGTGTTCTCAAGGATTGATAGATACTTAGTCAATCTGGATTGGATACAACTTTATCCTGAGAGCTATGAATATTTTCTCCCAGAGAGTCTCTTTGATCACAATCCATGTGTATGCTACAGAAGAACTGATGTGATTAGGAGGAGACCAAGCTTTAAATACTATAATATGTGGGGGACTGCTAGCAATTTCAAGGAGGTGGTCCAGGGGGAATGGGAGAAACATGTTTATGGGACTAAGATGTTTAGACTGGTGACTAAGTTTAAGAGCTTGAAGAAACCTCTGAAGGACCTTAATAATATGCAATTCAAAGATGTGGAAAAAGCAGCAATTTTGGCTTCTCATATACTGGAAGATGCACAAATTAAGGTCCAAATCCATCCTCATAATTTGGAAATTCTTCAGGCTGAAAAGGAGGCTCATGAGTCATATTTGCAACTAAGAAAAGCATAACTGAGTTATTTACACCAAAAAGATAAAACCAATTGGCTTAAAAATGGGGATGAGAATACAAAGTTTTTCCATTCTCACATTAAGGCAAGACAGAATCAAAACAAGGTGTTTTAAATTAGAGACAAAAATAATGTGCTGCATATGGACCCTGAATGGATTGAATCTGCGTTCCTTGAATATTATAAGGAACTTTTGGGAACCCATTCTAACACTTCTGCAGTTCATGTAATACCTCAGATTTATGGACTGTTGGGTACTCTATTGAGTAGGGCTTACTCCATCGCGTAAGTCAGTTTTACATTCTAGAGTGTGTTCTGTATGTAGGGTACTCGATCTAGTGGGGGAAACTTGATCGAGTAGGGGCCACTCGATCGAGTACCTCACTTATTCGATCGAGTGCGTCCGTTTTTACGGAGTTTTGGCCGGGTTTTGATAGTAACGCGAGAAAGTTATATAAAGTATTTTTCATCAATTTATTTTACTTTTTACGTTATTCTAAAATCTTCACAAGAGAAAACAAACTACGTTGAATCCTCTCTCGCATTGCTATCAAATCCAAGGGGCTAGAGTCGTCGGATAGCAGAGTTCTTTATACCTTTGAGACCATCGTATGGTGGGTAAGATCCTAGTACAATTTTTATGTTGATTCATTAACTTTGGTTTAAACCCTAATTGGGTGATTTGGGGATTTTGGGAGTATTATTGGTATTATATTGTGATTGTATGATTATGTCTTGATAGGAGGTGATTTCGTAGAGGAGCGCTTTTGATCTGCTGTTGTTTCGATTTGTGGTGATTGCATTCCAGGTAGGGTTTCCTACTCAGTTATTGTATACATGACTATGAGACGGTTGTTGGTTATTGGTTGTTGGTTGTTGGCATTTGATTATATCGTAATTGATTTGGTATTGTTGATATTTTAATTAGTTGTTGTTGTTTGTCTGTGGTTTGCGAGGTGCGCCCTCGGCTGAGTGGAATCACTTGTGGGAGTGGCTTCATGCCCTTGATTCGCCCCTTGTGGAACCCGCCACAAGAGGGGATGTGCATATTAAGGAACATGGGTTTTCGCTCGGTAAAGATGAGCGGGGCTTAGGTGGGAACGACTGCGGTCCCCTACTGGCAGAGTGGATTACTGGTTACGGCTGGTAATCTGGCAGGGCTAGACCATCAGGCTAGTCAGAATGGGTGATGTAACGGTGTTGGAGAATTGTGTCTATATGTTGTTGTTGTTGTATTATCTTATATTTTGTATGCAGTAACTGACCCCGTTTAATTGTTTTAAAAACTATGGTGATCTATTCGGGGATGGTGAGCAGTTATTGAGCAGGTATGATTTGGATGCGTGAGGGTAGCTGGGGATGAGTTACCACGAGTCAGCTAGTAGTCTTCCGCTGTTATGTCGAGACATTTTATTTACTTTAGATAGATTTTGGTCTGGAAACTTGTATCGTATTTTATCCGTTTGGTTTTGGCATGTAATCACTTAAACTATTTATTTAAAGTACGGTCTTTTATGGTCTATTTGATATACTCTACCTCGGGTAATCGAGATAGTTGCACTCACATACATTAGGTGGTCTTGGTAAGGCACCTTGGTGTATGGTGGTGTTACAGTACATAAGCCTACTGTTCAGAAGGTAATCATGGTACAAAGGCAACACTGGGATATCCTGTTAAACCAATTACTAACGAAGAAGTTAGACAAATTGTGTTCTCTATACCTGATTCCAAGGCACTAGGACCCGATGGTTTTTCCAGCAAGTTCTACAAGGATTCTTGGGATTTAGTAGGTCAGGAGTTATTTGAAGCCATTCAAGATTTCATGGAAAATGGGAAAATGCTGAAACAAATGAATACAACTACCCTGACTCTTATACCTAAGGTTACTAATCCCTCTTCTGTCTTAGAATATAGACCTATTGCATGTTGCAATGTCCATTACACATGCATTTCCAAGCTCTTATGTAAAAGATTAGGGGAGGTCCTACCTGACATAATAAGATGCAATCAAGGGCTTCAATAAAAGGGAGGGAATATTGTGGAGAATGTCCTGAGATGTCAGGATTTGATTAGGCTTTAAAATAGGAAAACTGTCTCTGCCAGGAGTATGTTTAAGATTGACATAAGGAAATCTTATGACACTGTTGAGTGGTTGTTTGTTGAGCATTTGATGATGGCTATGGGCTTCCCTCCTAAATTTATTGAGCTTTTGATGGAATGTGTGAAGACTCCTAGTTACTCTCTAGCCTTAAATAGAAGCAGCTTTGGCTTTTTTAAGGGAGATAGGGGACTAAGGCAATGAGATTCCCCATCACCCCTAATTTTCACTTTGTGCATGGACTACTTATCCAGAATTCTCTTGGTATTAGCTTAGCAAGATTCTTTTAAGCATCACTCATTATGTGGCCATATCAGACTGAACCATCTGCTATTTGCAAATGATTTACTGCTCTTTGTAAAGGTGATGCAGCATCTATTATGTGGCTGTTAAGGGGATTTGCAACCTTTTCAGCTCCTTCTGCGTTAGCATTGAACAAAGAAAAATCAGCTGCCTACTTTAATGGAATGCCAAGCAATGTAATTGAAGACATTCTAGAGATATCTGGATTTCAGCAAGGTGTTTTATCTTTCAGGTATCTTGGGGTTCCAATCTCTTCTAAGAAGATTAGTAAGAATAAGGGGCATCAATTGATTGAGAGAATAGTCAAGAGAATAAGTTCAAGGGGATCCAGGAACTTATCCTATGCTGGAAGGCTAGCTTTAGTTAAATTTGTGCTTATGACTCTACATTCTTATTGTTCCTCATTCCAAATGGAGTTATGAACAAAATAGAGGCCGTTTGTAGGAATTATCTATGGGGTGGTTATGAGACTTATGATAAAGTTCCTCATGTCAGCCAGGATAGAGTTTGTGCGGCCAAAAAAGAAGGGGGATTGGGTTTAATAAACTGTAAAAGATGGAACAAAGCCCTTTTGGAAAAGTATGTATGGTGGTTGGCAACAAAGAAGGATCACTTGTGGGTCAAGTGGGTGAACCATTGTAATACCCGTAATTTGATGGAATTTATATTTACGTTTCGAGGATTTTTAATAATTAATTATGACGTTTACGATTAATAATTAGTAATTGTGAATAAGACGGAATGATAAAATAAAATAATAAATAATGGAATAACGAGTCGGTATGGCAATTGGATAATAATAATAATAATAATAATAATAATAATAATAATAATAATAATAATAATAATAATAATAATAATAATAATAATAATAATAATAATAATAATAATAATAATAATAATAATAATAATAATAATAATAATAATAATAATAATAATAATAGTAGTAGTAATAATAATAATAATAATAATAATAATAATAATAATAATAATAATAATAATAATAATAATAATAATAATAATAATAATAATAATAATAATAATAATAATAATAATAATAATAATAATAATAATAATAATAATAATAATAATAATAATAATAATAATAATAATAATAATAATAATAATAATACCAGGCGATCATCATCTCACCGGACGGTAACCTCACGTCACCGCCGGTCCTGCTCAACGCCGACGACCTCACGTTGCCGGTGTCACCGTTTCCAGGTCGTTTTTTGCGGCTGGGAGCGTTTCTGTAGTGGGTTTTAGGGTTGTGGCTTTGTAACGGCTATTAGGGTTGCGGCTGGGATCGTTTGTGGTTTCTGGGTCAGTGCCTTCTGACCGGCGTTCTGCTTCGTCGGTCTGTCCTCAGGTGGTTGTCCCGGAAGTTGTCGTTTTGTCGGTGGTAGGTCTCTCTTTGATCTTTTTTTCCGTTTTGTTCCTTTATCTTTTTCTCTTTTAGGGTTCGGCAGTTTACCCTACTACCACCACTGCCCAGCATCGCTGTCTGCCGTGCGCTGCTATACGGCCTTCTGTTGGGTTGGCTGTTGTTGGCTATCGTAGGGTTTGCTGGTTGTTTGCGGTAGGGCTGCTGTCTGTTTTCCTTTCTTTCTTGCTGCTGGTTGTCGGCATGTGGCCACGGGTCTCTTGGTGCGGTGTCCGACTACTGCTGTCAGCCGCCGTAGGTCGTGGTTGTGGTGTAGTGGGTGTTGCGGGTGGCTTGTGCCGTGGAGATAGGGTAGCTAGGGTTGTGCCGTGGACCTTTACCTTGGTCATAGGTCATTTTTGTGACAATTGGCGGTGGAGTTAGGGTCTTGCCTCTAGCTGCTTGTGCGGTTGCCTGAAGGGTGGTTTTTTTCGGGTGGTAGCTTGGTGGCTATATCGGTTTTTGTGCAGGTAGGGTGTGGGGCTTTGCTTCTGCCTTCATGCCCGAGCTTGTGCGGTTCCATTGTCTTTTTTCGAGTCTTCATGCTTGTCGAGATGGGTTTGGTAAGGGCCTTACTAAGGCAGCTTGGCAGAAACATTTTCAGGACCGACATTGCCAGAATGGTGCGTTGGAACTCACGCGTCGGACTCTTACCGATAGTTTGACTGTTTATTCCAATGCCGAGAGTGTTTTGAGACGGATGGGGCTCTGGTTGTGTGGAGTGTGTTTTATGACTCGTACCACCCGCGCTAGATGTCGACATAATCGGGGTGATATTGTGCCGTCTCCGGAGCGTGTTGATGGCCTCTACAGTTTTCATATTTATGGTATTCCGAGACATTTGGCTCCCTCTACTTCGGTTTCTTCTGATGATGGTGTTGAGCTTGTTCAGTGGTCTATATCTTCCCTTGATCGTTTATTGTCTTTGGGCCTTCGCACCGTAAAATTTATTCCTCCTAAGTGTCGTCTTGGGTTTGCTCGGCCTTTGAAAGGAGCTCTGGATGATGTGGCTGATTTCCCTAGTGATCTCTCTCGCTGGGTTCGGTTACTTGTTTTACCGCTGTGTCTGCTTAAGAATTTCGCTCCTCGGAGTAATGTTGAGTGTAGGATGGCTATTCGACGCCAGCGTCAGGAGGAGAGTATTGCTAGGGCTATCCTTGCTTGGGGGGTACCTGGGGGGAGGGGGGGGGGAGGGTTTGCAGCTGTTGCAGGAGTGTTTTTATGAGGGTCCTTCTTTGTTTACTGTGGAGGAGGACCCGGATTTGGGTGAGCATAACCTCCGTCAATGTCGGCGGAAGATTTCGGATGGTCACTATACTGCTGCTGTTCGGGTGCTTTCTTCCTCTGGGGTCGCCCGCTACTCCGATGCCACTCTTATCGCCTTGCGTGAGAAGCATCTTGTCGCCCCACCTCCTTCTTTGCCTCCTTTGTCTGGGGATCATCATCCTCTAGTTGCCTCTGAGTCAGTGGTTTTGGATATGATTCGGAGCTTCCCTCGTGGTACGTCTTGTGGGAGGGATGGTTTTCGTGCCCAGCACCTTATGGATTGCTTGAGTGGCGCTGCTGTGGCTATTTCTGTTGAGTTGATCACTTCTACTACTAGGGTGGTTAATCTATTTCTTGAGGGTCGGTGCCCTCTTGCTTTGGGAGAGTACATTGCCAGCGCCCCTCTCACGCCGCTTGTTAAACCAGGTGACGGGGTCCGTCCTATTGCTGTTGGCACTGTCTGGAGACGGCTTGTCTCTAAGGTGGGTGCTTTTATGGTGGGTCCTTCTTTGTCGTCTTATTTTAGTGGTTTACAGTTTGGGGTGGGTGTGTCCGGTGGAGGAGAGGCTATCTTGCATGCCTTGAATCGGCTCATTGAGGCACAGGGTGCTGAGGTGGGACTTTCCATGTTACTGGTTGATTTCCCGAATGCTTTCAACCTTGTTGATCGTACGACCATGCTTCAGGAAGTCCGCCGACGTTGCCCGGTTCTCTCCCGTTGGGTGGAGTTTTGTTATTCCAGCCCTGCCCGTCTTTTTTATGGGGAGCATTGCTTGTGGTCTTGTCAGGGAGTCCAGCAGGGTGATCCTTTGGGTCCGTTGCTTTTTGCTTTGGTTTTGCATCCCTTAGTATGCAAAATTCGGGACACTTTTGACCTCTCTATGCAGGCATGGTACTTGGATGATGGCACCATTGTGGGGGATACTTTGGAGGTGGGGAAGGTCTTGGATTTGATTATGGCGGATGGCCCCCGTTTTGGACTACACCTTAATGTCTCTAAGACGGAGGTCTATTGGCCTGATGAGGATCCTCAAAGTCGGCTCCCTGGGGTTTTCCCCCCCTCCATTGCTCGGCCCGCAAGAGGTGTTACAGTTTTGGGTTGACCTGTCAGTACTTGTCCAGGGTTTAGCAGTGAGGATGTGGCGAGGAGAGTAACTAAGACCATTGAGCTAATGGACTTGGTTGCGAGGATTGAGGACCCGCAATGTAAGTTGCTTCTACTTCGAGCTTGTACTGGTATTTCTAAGCTCTATTTCTCCCTTCGTACTTGCTCCCCTAGTGTTTTTGGGTCCGTCCATCTTCCTTTTGATGCTGCTCTTCGTTCCAGCTTGGAACGTATCGTCACCGCGTCTGGCCCGGGTTTTGGGGATGTTTGACATTATGCTTTTATTGCGTCCCGTTTGCAGTCTGCTGATTTGCAGGCTAAGCTCCTCGGACCCTCTAGTATTGTAGTTGTTGGCCCTGCTTTTGATGATGCCGCGCGAGATTTTACTGCCACTACAGGCTCTGGTATCTTAGGTAACCCTAGTGAAATTGCTGCCCCCAAACTTATGAAGAAATTGGCAGACATTTATTTCGCGACGGTTGCATTTTGCCTCAGGGTCATTTTCTCTTTGACACCTCGCCACTTGCTTTGTGGCAGTCTCAGCAGGGTTCCCACTCCTCTGATTGGCTGCGCGCGGTTCCTATCTCGGGGTTGTGTCAGACTATGAACTGGAGGACGTACCGTAGTGTGCTTGGGTATCGTCTGGGTGTTCCGTTATTCACGGTCTCTCGGCCCTGTCCAGCTTGCTCTCGGGATTTTACTGATGATGTTTTTGGGGACCACGCTGTTTCTTGTACTGGTACTGTGGGCGTTAAAAATCGGCATAACCTCGTCCGTGACACTATTTTCGACATCTGCTATAGATCTGGTATTTCTGCAGGAAATGAGGTTGATGTTGGTTTGGTTGACGGGCATGGGGGTTCTCTTCGTCTTGCGGATTTGCTGCTTTATTCTTGGGACAGAGGTCGTGATGTGTGCGTTGACTTGACCGGGTCTTCTCCTTTGACACAGACTGAGATGACGAATTTTGTGTCGGGTCGGGTTGTTGCTGATGCTGCTCAACGGAAGTGTGCTAAGTATGGAGATTTGTGCGCGGTAGCGGGTTATGGTTTCCTTCCATTCTCTTTCTCATCACTTGGGGAGTTGGGTTCGGATGCTGTTGCCTTGCTCAAGCGGATCCAGAAATTCTCGGTATCTCAGGATGCGGGGGCTCGGGTGGCCGCTTACATTTTTACTAGACTTAGCTTGGTTGTTGCTAAGGGTGTGGGAGTCCAGCTTACTTCTCGGCTCCCCACCAATTTCATGTAAACTTTTGTTTTTCATTTAATGAAAGCTGCGCGCATCCTTATTATAATAAAAAAAAATAATAATAATAATAATAGAATACATATTGTTAATTAGTAAGTTTCCTAATAAGACTACATTCTACTAGTATAAAAGCAAAGATAGATCTACCATATAGTTTTATTCATATAATTGCACAAGTATCACACATAAAGGGAGAGAGGGAAATCTATAGAAGAAAGCGGAAGAGAATATAGCTTTATTATCGTATGAAGGTAAGACCGTCACATAATTTAATATATGTTTTATAATTATTAATTCAATGTAAAATTCACGTATGTAATTGCCATATTAGACCACCATTTGACTTGCTTTGACCGTGACCTTGGCCGTGGACCACCAGGGGGTGGCCGGACCGACATCAAACTATCGTTGACTGGCGGGAAGGGGTAGTTGATCGGCGTAATAATGGTTGTTGTGGTTGTTGCAACCGTGAATGTAACATGGTTTGGACCTTTGGTTCGTCTGACGTAGACCAGACTGGGGTTGGGAGTTGGTTCCTGGTTGTGGGTAGACCATGTTGGTGGTGTCGGGGTGGCTATAGGCGGTGGTTCGTGCGGTGGTTTGCTGGAATTCACATAAAACAGGGGGAAATATGGGAGTCTTGTTGTCGATTGACTGTTGGGTTGTTTGTCACTGTTGTTGTTGTTGTTGTAATTGTGGTCGCTGGTTGTGGTGGTTGGGTAGGATGTAGGTCGTTGGTTGGTGGAGATGGGTGCAGTGGGGGATCCGTGGTTGTCTGTGGTGCTGGTTTGGACTGTGTTTTATTTCCTTAAACCGGGGTTATGTGGGGTGTCGAACTGTTGTTTGGTTGAGGTTAGGGCTGCGGTTGGCTCGTTTTTTTTTTGTGGTGTCTCAGGTGAGGCATTGGGCTGCTGCCCCACCGTGGCTGGGAATGGTGAGGTGGTAGTCCACGGTGATGGTGAATGGGTGGTGTTGTCGGAGGTGTCGTGCAGTGTAGTTGTTGCGGAGGCCGTTGTTGTTGTTGTTGTTTCTACCGACTGCTATTAGGGTGGTTGCAGGGGGTGTGTCGGGTAAAGGTAGTGTTAGCCAGGGAGGCCACCGTGGCTGGGTGGACGATGGTGGAGGTCGTGTGAAGAGGGGCTACCGAGGGGGGAGCTGCAAGGTGTGTATGTGTGTGTTTATTTGGGTTGGACGTGTCACATGTGTGTTGGTTGATAAGTTGGGTTTTTCTTTTTCTTCTAATTATTGTAGAGCGAGTTAAGAGTCGGGTTTGTTCACGAGTTTTAATTAGCATAATTGTATAATTTATAAATAATGAAATGTAAATAATTATAGTTAGTTAATTAATTATAAGAGTTGAATAATTAGTAATTATAGTTATTATTCTTATAATTGTTAGGAGACGGTTGTGTTGAAAGGATTGTTGAAGAATACTTTTAGTAGATTGCATAAATTGGAGTATTTGCGAAAAGGTAGGATAACTATTCAACTCGTCTTATCTTTGTTGGTTTGTGGAATTTATAAAAGATTGTGGAATTAGATGGATTAATTGATGTGGATTACATATTGTTGGATTGTTTATTGTTGGATTATTTATATTGGAATTTCGTTTGCATTGGATACCTCAGCCTCGTGTCTGAGATTATTTTTTTATAATTGGCATGGCGTACACGTGAATACCTCAACTTCGGTTGGGATGGTGAATACCTCAACTTTGGTTGGGATGGTGAATACTTCAACTTCGGTTAGAATGATGAATACCTCGGGCCAGGGATTGGCGGGATGAATGGGTGTTTCGGGTGGTTAGCTCAGTTGTATTTGCATCATATATCATATCATTTCACCTTGTATTGGTGTTGGTTATTCCAACTCAACCTCGTGGTTGACAGTGTATTCGTGAACACCTGTGATGAACCATATTTGGGAGCAGATTTGACAGGTACTAAAGATTAGCTGACTTGGGAGCTTTTGGGAATGCGTGAGGACTTGGACAGTCTACCTAGAAATCTAGATAACATAGATGATTTAATCACTTTATTTATTTCCATTGTGAGTTGTACTTTAATTTATATTAAGTTTTATTTTGGTTAAGTTGTAATAAACATGTAATCACTAAATTTTTATTTAAAGTACTTGGGTTTGTTGTACTTTGTTATTCACTACCTCGTGAAACTGAGATGGTAACAATCCTATTTATTTGGGAATGTCTTGCTAAAGGCTCCTAAATAAATGGGGGTGTTACAAAGTGGTATCAGAGCAAAACGATCTTGAGGCCTAACCAATGAATATAATAATGAATTTAGGAAGTGTCTAATAAAATGAACCCGGGTAGAAACTATTAGGAACCCTTTTGGCTTAGGATGAGAAGGTACCCTTACTCCGAACCCCGACCCTTCTAGTTTTGAACCGGTTACCTTGAGAGATATTGAAGAGTGGGGTAATTTAAAATGAATATTGTTTATTTTCTTAGGAGTTATTGTTGCCTTGGATGTGTATTGTTTTCATTGATGACCGAGGTTACGGGACGTAACCTTGATTTTAAGGAGAGTGGGATGGATGAAATAAGGATTTGATGTTGAATTGTTTTGATCATGAGCTTGAAAGTAATTGTCGAATTGGTATTGATTATTTGATTGGATGATTATAGTTGTAACATGTCTAGCGATATGCGGTTATGTGAATCCCAAAACCATGTTATTTACAATATTATGAAATGATTAAACTTGTGATAAGAAGCTTTAGAGTAGATGCTAGTCATGTGTGAAGTATGATGACTAAGTTGTGTTACTACAAGTATAGGAGGGTGTCAATAAGGATTTATGACCTAGTAAAATGTAATGTAGAAGCTGGACCTTTTTTGTTAGATTTTACCCCTATTTGATCTAGTTACCATTTGATCTTTGTTAATCGTTCTTTCCAATGTCATTGGTCTAATGTTTTAAATTACGGTTTGGGAGAAATAAATATTTTAGTGGACAGTGGTCAGAATGTTCCTGTAAAGTTAAGTTTTTGACAAACGATTTTGTAAAATTTCTCATTTAATTCGTACTTAATATTTTTTCTTAATTCCAACTCCACTGTTTAAAAGATTCAAATATGTTTTAAAATTGATAAGCCACGTTGCAAGATAAATTTTTTACAATTAATAGTGATTTTTAAAAGTTGACCCAAAGTTTTGACAAATTCCTGATCAGTTTCTATTTCGACCCACTGAATTGTTAAAATCTTTATAAAATGATTATTCGAGATTTGGACTTAATCCTTTTTCTCATGTTTTGAAAACTCTTTATATTTTCTGGAAGGTATAAAATTTCAACGTAGAACGTAACAGTTATTTAATGCTGATTTTTGAAAGTTACAACTTGACTTTGATTTCCGAAAACGAGAGTTTTACCAAAGGTTCAATATAAATGTTTTAACAATTCTTAACCCATGATAGTTAGGAGGTAGGATTGATGATAGGAGGACCAAAGGAGGGGTAAGATAAGATACAGTTGACTACACCTTGTCCTGATTGTGGATACAAAATGTTTTTAAATATTAGGCCATCTTTCCTCGGGTAGAAGCTTATGTTGTCTTGTTTTACTTTTTAGAACCATGCCTCCAAAGAGATATACACCTACACCTTTTACCATGTCCCAAGAGGAGATTGTCCGTTTGATATCTATGAATGGGACTTTGACTGCGGCACTGAAGGCTAAGGGGTCAGTTCAGGATTTAGCAAAGATGAGTGCTAATATTGCAAGGCACAACCCGACGAAATTTGACGGATTAGTAGAACCATCTTTACTTGGGGATTGGCATAGGGAGTTTGACAACCTTTTTCAATTAGTAGGATGTCCCGTGGAGCTGCAGGTAGATCAAGCTGCTTACTATTTGAGGGGGAAAGCGGGTTTGTGGTGGAATCATAGTAAGGAGGCCTTAAGGAAAGCTTGGAGGGAGAGTGATGAACCTTTTATCACTTGGAAGGGTTTCAAGGAGATATGAGGGTTGTGTTTGTACCAGAACATATTAGAAGTAAGATGAGAGCTGAATTTGATTCTTTCAAGATGACTGATGAAATGACGGTGGAGAGCTATCACAGTAGGTTTATGGAATTGGCATAATATGTGTCTGATTTGAACTTCAGTGAGGAGATGCTAGCATTAAGGTTTGAGAAGGGGTTAACAATAACTATTTATAAGAGGCTTGCAGCTGGTCAGCCAAGTACTATGGATGATGTTTATCAGCGAGATGGGCACGTGGAGAGGATTGCAGATATGTTACAGGAAGACAAGAAGGAGAAAAAAGAGAAGGGTGAGAAAAGAAAGACGGAGACTACGGGTGGAAGTGTAGGGGAAGGCAAGAAACAAAATACAAACCAGTTTCGGTCCTATGCATCAGGAGGAGCTTCGTTTGGGGGAAACTTCAGCAGTAGAGGAAACCAATCTTATTTCAGCGGGCTAAGTTGAGGTGAATGTTTCAGGTGTGGAAAGATGGGTCATAAGGCCGTGTCTTGCAGGGTATTTAGGAGTAATCAGAATAACAGTTATGGAAACAAAAATAGAGGTTATGGAGTGGGAAACCAAGGGCTTTATCAAACCCCCATGTCAAGGATTGGAAGTAATAGGAATCCGGGACAGTGGAGTAACCAAAGAAGCTATAACAATAGACAAGGCAATGGAGGTGACTAGAGTAATGGTGAAAAAACAGTTGGAATAGCTAGTACAATGCAAGGGAATGGGGAGAAGGGTAACTAGTTATTTGGGAGATTAGAAATTTATGAGAATTTAGATATTCGTAGCTATTAAATAAAAGTATCTATTTGCAACTTCGGGACGAAGTTTATTTTTAGGGGGGTAGAATGTGATACTAAAATTATTCTGAGTTTCTATAACTTTGCTTATATGGTTTTATATGATTTTTATCGATACTTTATATAATATAAATGTGCGATTGTCTTTATAATATAAGTGTGTGATGATAGTATTTTTGTTGGAATGTATGGAGTTAATGTTTTGGGTAGTCTGGGTGAACTTCGGGTGTAACAACCCGGATTATAAAACAAAGGAAAAACATATATAAAATGAATATCAGAGTACGATACTGATAAAAGGGTCAAGGTGGCGGAAACACCAAGCCCAAATCCGGTTCGCTACTAAATCCAAAACAAACTAATACATTATTCAAGGCTCTTAAAACATAAAGTAAAGTCCTAATTTATTATTAAGCTCGCTTCGCACATTCCCCAAGCAAGCACCAACCAAACAGCAACGAACTGAACAACCTGAAAGGGGGTCGACAATAAGTCGGGAGTAACTAGATGCTCTCCCAGTCATGTTTACAACAATTGAATATAATTAACAATCATTAACAAATGAAATGTAAAATCAGTAAACATGCGAGATCATCTATACTCATGAAAGACCCAACAAAGCTTACCATGACTTATCAATCTTAAATGAATGCAATCATGCAAACCTAGACCATATGCAACCACTAGACCATGAATACTTACAAGACTAGTAGCAACAGACGACCCACAACAACCTAAGGCACAAAGCTAGCATCAAAGCATAGCGAACATGGTGACACACAATCCACAGCAACATAAGGCACAAAGCTAGCAACAAAGCATAGCGAATAGAGCGAACGCCCGTTAGAGCGTATAACCACTGCCTCTAACTGATGGAGCGTATAACCACTGCCTCCACCGGTACTATGTATAACGTATAACCACTGCCTATATGTCTAAGACCTGGCCAGACTCTCGGTAAACCGAACGACACTCGGGGAACAGAGCGTATAACCACTGCCTCTGCTACCCCCCCGAACATAGACCCACAATCCCGCATCGACGGGTGACGTTATTTCGTTCCGATAGTATATAACTGATACTACCGCCATCTATTCAAACTAGCAAACAAACCAATGCACAGTATAACTGACTGTACTAACATGCGTGAACAACATCACGACTCAACTCATAGGATAGTATAACTGACCATCCTACTTATCATATGAACAAGAGTAACCAAAGATATATGCAAACACAAGGACACAACACGTTGAACACAATACAACATATGAAACAAGTACAAGCAACCAATGTTATAGTAACTTCAGCTATAACTTTAACTTTAACAATTCAATGTTATAGTAACCTTACCCATAACATAAACTCTTGATGCGAGGTTATAGTAACCTCTGCTATAACTTCAGTAAATATAACTCGGAAGTTATACTACCTCAACCATAACCTTGACACGAAATACAAAGTTATACTAGCATTAACCATAACCTTGAGCCATAATCTCGGGGTTACTTTAGTTACAGCCATAACCTTGACTCGCACTTCAATGTTATAATAGGTCCAGCCATAACTAGAGTAGCTACCCAAAGTTGTATTAACTTAAGCTATAACGCTTGAATCATCATCAACGTTATACTAGTTTTAGCTATAACTTTGGAAAGAACCCTTGGCCGCCTATCATGCCGCCACTAGGGTTTGATTCGGAAACCCTAATTACGCTCATGACACCCATAATAAACATATAAACAACATACGATATATAATTAATACATTAAAACATATACAAACATGCGAAACATATTTAATCATGATAACAAATAATCAAACATGTACCAATCATACAAAACAATCATTAAATCATATTAATTACATCAATTGGCATAAACACAATTAAAGGAAAACACCTAGTTACCTTTTTAGCAATTAATGATGCGAAATAAGAATGAAAATTCCAAGAAAGGCACGACCAAGAAAACCTTGTCTCCAACACGTGTCCACGTCCCAAAAATAAACATTAAAGAAAGGCAGAAATCGAAACCCTTGAAAACGCCATGAAAAGCTATCCTTCTTCTTTACCCATTAAAATAAGAGACCTTAAAGGTAGGTCTAAAGGTCCATATAAATAATTCTCATAAAAATATTTGGAGAATAAATTATTGTAAAGGTAAGAGCAAGGATTGTGAAAATATAATTTATCAATAAGTTTGGAGGAAGAAAAGATATTCAACAATGGAGTCAAAGGGAGAAAGAAGAACAAAAGAGAGAAAAGGAGGAGGGAGGCGTGCGGCACATATCACGCGAGAAACAAAACAAAAGTGAGCAGCTTGCTTGCTAGCTTTAGGTTTTACGTGAGAAATAAGAAAGATTGACCTGGTTGCTTGCTAGGTTAATTCTATTTATAAGGGATTAACTAATGGGCTTTGGGTCCATTAGCTTATACAATGGATTATCTGATTACAAATCGGAATGAAGCATATTAAAACGTAAGGAGAGCTTATTATAGAAAAGAAATTATTAAATTAAAATAATCAAATCATGCTCGGACATTTTAACCCTTCCAAAAGTAGATTAAAATGAGAAATAATAAAATAGAGAACGAAGACGATAAATATAAATATTTCCAGAATACATTAATATACTTCGAAATAATTAATTTAATAAAATACTTTTATAATAAAATATTATTATAAAACACGGGGTGTTACAATCCAACCCCCTAAAAAGAAGTTTCGTCCTCGAAACTTGAAATTCAAAGATAAGATCAAAAGAAGGTAAGAATTACAAGTGATCATCAACTAAACTCATCTCGAAATCCTAACCGCTGCGCACCCTGATCCCTATCCAAACTCAAACCAAAGAAAAGATCCTAGGTCATCAATGTCGTTAACAACTTCACACACTCTACAACCTCAAAAGTCACATCAAACTCATACCATCAAAGTCCATAAAGATCAATAAGCCAACTTCTAATCCTCATATTTCAAACACTCATCCAACTACCTTTAACCATCATTCAACAACATATACGACCTCTTAAAATTGTAAACTCATTACTATTACTCCAAATCCACACAACCTTTAACAAACACTTCAATTCTAGTTTACCATTCACCACAAAATCTGGCATTAACCAAAACCCAAACATATAATCTCAAAACAAAGAACCATCCTTCAAATGAGAAAACTCTTTCACTCACGAGCGCCATTACAGTCACTCCTACTCTAATATCCTCAAAGCGAGTAGTGCTGACTACCAATCACAACTCTTAAGCTCAAAAACCTTTATTATAAAACCTCGATAATTCTCGTTATACATTAGTATCAAACTCATCAATCTCAAACCTCAAACTCCGACTAAACTGTCAAAATCCTATCCAACCTCAATCTCATGACAAAATCTTTAGTCACACTCGCAAGACCCAATCATTTCCTTTGAACACTCATGATCACGACATTACTACGCGCCCAACAATCATACACCATAGGTTAAGCTAGTACCTATTGTACCACAACACACGTATCCACCGATGACGTAATTCCATCATCGCTCTTAAAATGATATCACCATACAAATCTTATCATCTGTGTCCATATAACAACAATGCTTATAATTTCAATTTGTGTCACAATCTACTATCCACAAATATATCGTTACATCATGAATCCACCATAAGACTGTACGAATCTATATCCTTCAATTAATCACTCATACTCATAATGAATCACTTTATCTCTGATAGAACAAACAAACACCTATGCACCCTCAGAGTAATAACATCCTCAAACTTTCAAAGCTCAATATAACACACTTAATACAACTTCTCCAAAACTTTATATCTTATCCCAAATTAATCACACTCGTATACAACTATGTCACTAAGTTCTCAACCTCAAATAACCAAACATCAAACTCAAGGATCTAACATCCCTCACCAAGGATCCAAGTTCCCACTACGAGATGATCACAAGTACCTCTAACGAGATTTCAAACATTTTCAAGTTACTATGAAAGAATAAATAACTTGCAAGCCAAACAAAACATTTTCGTGTAATAACACAAGGCAAAGAACACGTAGCTTTAGAAAGTATAAGCTCAGAGAAAAATCAATGTAAAAGGATCATTATAAAAGTTCAAAGAAGAAGGAAACTGGAGTTGAAATAAAGAACAAATAGAGAGCAACGATAGATGAAATAGACAAAAGACAAAGATAAAAGAAACTTTTGGTCTGAAGGCTCAAATAGAAGAGGTATGGTTAACACGCGCAAGGATGACAAGAATAGATGACTCACAAACAGTTTTATTTACGCGAAGACGACATCTTAAGATAAAATAAATACAGCAGATAACCAGGGTCTTACAAATATCGTACAATCATTACTCAAGGTAAAACGTCTCGTAACATCCTTCCGTCATATCTCCATAATACCTCAGCACCAACAAATCCCTATACAACTGTCTCTTTACAATCACTACATTCCTCAAATTATCAACTCTCAAGATCATAAACTCTCATAACCATCAACTCTCAAATACTTTCACTCTCAAGAACTCCATCTAATCACACTTAATGAATCCACCATAGCAATCTCTATACCCTTAAAAGATGAACACCACAATTCATTATAATCATCGTCAACATGTTCGTTCACTAAATTAACGCTAAAATACTTTAACATTAACATCTCACAAGTCCATAAATTACAGTTCACCTCTTTCACTCAATCCTTTAAAAGATACGATCAGTAAGTAACTCCTCAACAGATAAATCATAAAATCTTTCATAACTCACTAATAGCCAATAACGAATCTTACTCCTCAAATTTGATATCCCAGATAAAGACGAGCATAGTCTCCAAAATTCCTAACGTGCTCAATCTAAACTCCACAATAACATTCAATTCATTTCCATCATCCTACTCTCGATCCTTAAATTCACTTAACAAAAAACAAAAACCAACAATTCTCACGGTCAAGAGCATAAGCCACAATATTCCCAAATATTACCACAAGATAAATCCACCTTTCATGTCTCTCACTTCTAGTGAAACTCTCAAACCACAATCATACATCTTATACCAAATATCACCACCCTCTATCATCCATAAGGATTCCTCAAGCACATAAAATAACATAACACCTATAAACCCAAAGGGTTCATCGTCATAACAACCTATATTCCAAAAGTAAACTTTCTCTCAACAACCTCTAATCCTAAAGAAAACTTTATCTCATCAACAACCTCTAGTCCCAAAAGAAACCTCATCTCAATAACCTCAAATCCCAAAGTAAACTTCCTCGTTACCAAACTCATAATAACAATTACTCTTTTCTTTCATACCTTAACATCCAAATCGCAATTAATCCTAACTTGATGCCTCAAGAAACCACAGTGAGAACCAACCTCGAAATCACCTCAAACAAGGACAACACCACCAAATGATCCAAAAGGATGAAAGTACGATAAGAGTAAATCTCGGGTTATCAAGGAGTAAAAGTATTGACCGACATATAACCAAAATGCACGACACGTAACATGCAAAGAAAATTTTCAAAATTGACCATTTTTAAACTCAACAAAGCATGCTTGAAAATGTCATGCAAGAACAACACATTTTATACAATTAATGACGAAACAAAATATCAAGTCATAAACAACACAATACATAAACTATACATGAACAGAACATATAAGACAAATAATAACAATGCAAAACATTAAGGCATGCAAAGTAAGTACATGAACAATACATGTAATACAATTAATAAAGATATGAAACATTAAGGCATAAACAAACAAGTCCTTATATGTTTCTACCCCATTTACTCTCACTCATTTACTAAGTCAATTTATTTTAGTTATTAACTAAGCGAGAGTTGGGAGCGTGTTCGCTCTGATACCAACTGTAACAACCCGGATTATAAAACAAAGGAAAAACATATATAAAATGAATATCAGAGTACGATACTGATAAAAGGGTCAAGGTGGCGGAAACACCAAGCCCAAATCCGGTTCGCTACTAAATCCAAAACAAACTAATACATTATTCAAGGCTCTTAAAACATAAAGTAAAGTCCTAATTTATTATTAAGCTCGCTTCGCACATTCCCCAAGCAAGCACCAACCAAACAGCAACGAACTGAACAACCTGAAAGGGGGTCGACAATCAGTCGGGAGTAACTAGATGCTCTCCCAGTCATGTTTACAACAATTGAATATAATTAACAATCATTAACAAATGAAATGTAAAATCAGTAAACATGCGAGATCATCTATACTCATGAAAGACCCAACAAAGCTTACCATGACTTATCAATCTTAAATGAATGCAATCATGCAAACCTAGACCATATGCAACCACTAGACCATGAATACTTACAAGACTAGTAGCAACAGACGACCCACAACAACCTAAGGCACAAAGCTAGAATCAAAGCATAGCGAACATGGTGACACACAATCCACAGCAACATAAGGCACAAAGCTAGCAACAAAGCATAGCGAATAGAGCGAACGCCCGTTAGAGCGTATAACCCACGCCTCTAAGCGGTGGAGCGTATAACCACCGCCTCCACCGGTACTATGTATAGCGTATAACCACCGCCTATATGTCTAAGACTGGCGGACTCTCGGTAAACCGAACGACACTCGGGAAAGAGCGTATAACCACCGCCTCTGCTACCCCCCCGAACATAGACCCACAATCCCGCATCGACGGGTGACGTTATTTCGTTCCGATAGTATATAACTGATACTACCGCCATCTATTCAAACTAGCAAACAAACCAATGCACAAAGTATAATCGATCGTACTAACATGCGTGAACAACATCACGACTCAACTCATAGGATAGTATAACTGACCATCCTACTTATCATATGAACAAGAGTAACCAAAGATATATGCAAACACAAGGACACAACACGTTGAACACAATACAACATATGAAACAAGTACAAGCAACCAATGTTATAGTAACTTCAGCTATAACTTTAACTTTAACAATTCAATGTTATAGTAACCCTACCCATAACATAAACTCTTGATGCGAGGTTATAGTAACCTCTGCTATAACTTCAGTAAATATAACTCGGAAGTTATACTACCTCAACCATAACCTTGACACGAAATACAAAGTTATACTAGCATTAACCATAACCTTGAGCCATAATCTCGGGGTTACTTTAGTTACAGCCATAACCTTGACTCGCACTTCAATGTTATAGTAGGTCCAGCCATAACTAGAGTAGCTACCCAAAGTTGTATTAACTTAAGCTATAACGCTTGAATCATCATCAACGTTATACTAGTTTTAGCTATAACTTTGGAAAGAACCCTTGGCCGCCTATCATGCCGCCACTAGGGTTTGATTCGGAAACCCTAATTACGCTCATGACACCCATAATAAACATATAAACAACATACGATATATAATTAATACATTAAAACATATACAAACATGCGAAACATATTTAATCATGATAACAAATAATCAAACATGTACCAATCATACAAAACAATCATTAAATCATATTAATTACATCAATTGGCATAAACACAATTAAAGGAAAACACCTAGTTACCTTTTTAGCAATTAATGATGCGAAATAAGAATGAAAATTCCAAGAAAGGCACGACCAAGAAAACCTTGTCTCCATCACGTGTCCACGTCCCAAAAATAAACATTAAAGAAAGGCAGAAATCGAAACCCTTGAAAACGCCATGAAAAGCTATCCTTCTTCTTTACCCATTAAAATAAGAGACCTTAAAGGTAGGTCTAAAGGTCCATATAAATAATTCTCATAAAAATATTTGGAGAATAAATTATTGTAAAGGTAAGAGCAAGGATTGTGAAAATATAATTTATCAATAAGTTTGGAGGAAGAAAAAATATTCAACAATGGAGTCAAAGGGAGAAAGAAGAACAAAAGAGAGAAAAGGAGGAGAGAGGCGTGCGGCACATATCACGCGAGAAACAAAACAAAAGTGAGCAGCTTGCTTGCTAGCTTTAGGTTTTACGTGAGAAATAAGAAAGATTGCCAGGTTGCTTGCTAGGTTAATTCTATTTATAAGGGATTAACTAATGGGCTTTGGGTCCATTAGCTTATACAATGGATTATCTGATTACAAATCGGATTGAAGCATATTAAAACGTAAGGAGAGCTTATTATAGAAAAGAAATTATTAAATTAAAATAATCAAATCATGCTCGGACATTTTAACCCTTCCAAAAGTAGATTAAAATGAGAAATAATAAAATAGAGAACGAAGACGATAAATATAAATATTTCCAGAATACATTAATATACTTCGAAATAATTAATTTAATAAAATACTTTTATAATAAAATATTATTATAAAACACGGGGTGTTACATCGGGGACAAAGTTCTTTTTAAGGAGGGAAGACTGTAATACCCGTAATTTGATGGAATTCATATTTACATTTCGATGATTTTTAATAATTAATTATGACGTTTATGATTAATAATTAATAATTGTGAATAAGACGGAATGATATAATAAAATAATAAATAATGGAATAACGAGTCGGTATGGCAATTGGATAATAATAATAATAATAATAATAATAATAATAATAATAATAATAATAATAATAAAAATAATAATAATAATAATAATAATAATAATAATAATAATAATAATAATAATAATAATAATAATAATAATAATAATAATAATAATAATAATAATAATAAAACAATAATAATAATAATAATAATAATAATAATAATAATAACAATAATAACAATAATAACAATAATAACAATAATAACAATAATAATAATAATAATAATAATAATAATAATAATAATAATAATAATAATAATAATAATAATAATAATAATAGTAATAGTAATAGTAATAATAGTAATAGTAATAATAATAATAATAATAATAATAATAATACTAATAATAATAATAATAATACTAATAATACTAATAATAATAATAATAATAATAATAATAATAATAATAATAATAATAATAATAATAATAATAATAATAATAATAATAATAATAATAATAATAATAATAATAGAATACATATTGTTAATTAGTAAGTTTCCTAATAAGACTACCTTCTACTAGTATAAAAGCAAAGATAGACCTACCATATAGTTTTATTCATATAATTGCACAAGTATCACACATAAAGGGAGACAGGGCGATCTATAGAAGAAAGCGGAAGAGAATATAGCTTTATTATCGTCTCAAGATAAGACCGTCACATAATTTAATATATGTTTATAATTATTAATTCAATGTAAACTTCACGTATGTAATTGCCATATAAGACCACCGTTTGACTTGCTTTGATCGTGACCTTGGCCGTGGACCACAAGGGGCTGGCCGGACCGACATCAAACTATCGTTGACCGGTGGGAAGGGGGTAGTTGACCGGCGTAATAATGGTTGTTGTGGTTGTTGCAACTGTGAATGTCATACGGTCTAGACCTCTGGTTCGTCTGACTTAGACCAGACCGGGGTTGGGGCTTGGTTCTTGGTGGTGGGTCGACCATGGTGGTGTTGTCGCGGTGGCTATTGACGGTGGTTCGTGCGGTGGTTGGCCGGAATTCACATAAAACAGGGGGAAACAGGGGAGTCTTGTTGTTGATTGATTGTTGGGTTGTTTGTCACTGTTGTTGTTGTTGTAATTGTGGTCACTGGTTGTGGTGGTTGGGTAGGAAGTAGGTGGTTGGTAGAGATGGTTGCAGTGGGGGATCCGTGGTGGTGTGTGGTGGTGGTTTGGACCGTGTATTATTGCCTTAAACCGGGGTTGTGTGGGGTGTCGAACTGTTGTTTGGTTGATGTTAGGGCTGCGGTTGGCTCATTTTTTTTTGTGGTGTCTCAGGTGAGGCTTTGGGCTGCTGCCCCACCGTGGCTGGGCATGGTGAGATGGTAGTCCACGGTGATGGTGAATGGGTGGTGTTGTTGGAGGTATCGTGCGGTGTAGCTGTTGCGCAGGCCGTTGTTGTTGTTGTTTCTGCCGGCTGCTATTGGGGTGGTTGTAGGGGGTGTGTCGGGTAAAGGTAGTGTTGCCCAGGGAGGCCACCGTGGCTGGGTGGACCACGATGGAGGTTGTGTGAATAAGGGCTGCCGAGGGGGGAGTTGCAAGGTGTGTATGTGTGTGTTTCTTTGGGTTGGACGTGTCACATATGTGTTGGTTGATAAGTTGGGTTTTTCTTTTTCTTCTAATTATTGTAGAATGAGTTAAGAGTCGGGATTTGAGTCGGGTTTGTTCACGGGTTTTAATTAACGTTTGTATAATTTATAAATAATGAAATGTAAATAATTATAATTAGTTAATTAATTATAAGCGTTGAGTAATTAGTAATTATAGTTACTATTCTTATAATTGTTAGGTGACGGTTGTGTTGAAAGGAATGTTGAAAAATACTTTTAGTAGATTGCATAAATTGTAGTATTTGCGAAAAGGTAGGATAACTACTCAACTCGTCTTATCTTTGTTGGTTTGTGGAATTTATAAAAGTATTGTGGAATTGGATGGATTAAGTGATGTGGATTACATATTGTTGGATTGTTTATTGTTGGATTATTTATATTGGAATTTTGTTTGCATTGGATACCTCAGCCTCGTGTCTGAGATGATTTTTTTTATAATTTGTATGGCGTATACGTGACTACCTGAACTTCGGTTGGGATGGTGAATACCTCAACTTCGGTTGTGGTGGTGAATACTTCAACTTTGGTTGGAATGATGAATACCCCGGGCCAGGGATTGGCGGGATGAATGGGTGTTTCGGGTGATGAGCTCAGTTGTATTTGCATTATATATCATATCATTTTACCTTGTATTGTTGTTGGTTATTCCTACTCAACCTCGTGGTTGACAATGTATTCGTGAACATCTGTGATGAACCATAATGGGGAGCAGATTTGACAGGTACTAAAGATTAGCTGACTTGGGAGCTTATGGGAATGCGTGAGGACATGGCCAGTCTACCTAAAAGTCTAGACCACATAGATAATTTAATCACTTTATTTATTTCCGCTGCGAGTTGTACTTTAATTTATATTATGTTTTTATATTGGTTAAGTTGTAATAAACATGTAATCACTAAATTTTTATTTAAAGTACTTGGGTTTGTTGTACTTTGTTATTCACTACCTCGGGAAACCGAGATGGTAACAGTCGTATTTATTTGGGAATGTCTTGCTAAAGGCTCCTAAATAAATGGGGGTATTACAACCATGTTTATATGAAAGATTAACACTGGACTGTCTATCAAGCACCTACTGATAGCAGTTGGTCATGGAAAAAAATTGTCACTATAATGCATACTTTCAAAAATGGATACAACAATGATATTTGGATTGGACAAGGGCAAGCGTACACTGTTAGTGGAGGACTTCAGTGGCTCTCTGATGCAAAACCTGCTGTTCTATGGTTTTATGTGGCCTGGAATAAGAGTAATATACCCAAACATTCCTTCATTTACTGGTTGAGGAGCCATAATAGGCTTCTGACTAAACATAGACTAAAGAGGATTGGAATTATTCATGATGAGGTGTGCTATTTATGTGGGGTAGATGATGAAACTCATACACATCTATTCTATGAATGTCAGTATAGCAGAAAATACATCACTTTATTGCAACAATTCCTAAGAGTGAATTTCAGACTTGAATTGCTGCATCATTGGACAAAAAACAACAGGGGCATAAGTAGAATGCAACGACAATTGGTAGGGGCCTGCCATGTTGGGGTAGTGTATGCAATTTGGGAAGCAAGGAATCATACTAAGCATAATGACAGTATCCTGATGCCTAGAGTACAAGTAAAGGAAGTAGTGCGTATGGTGAAGCAACGGTTCTGGAGTATGAATGAATATAGTCTGAGCGACAAGGAACTACACTGGTTAGCGACGATCAAGAGTCAGAATATGTAATTTTCGTGATTTCTGTTGATAGCTGAATTAGTTGAGTAGCAGATGACTCAAAAACCATATGATGTAAATTGTGATGATTTTTTTGAGCTAATATATACTTACCTTACACAAAAAAAAAAGACTCAAAACGACTGCCCAAAGAGGTACTCGGTTGACTACATGATGACTCGGTCGAGTACATGACACTCGGCCGAGTTCTCGACTCCAGAAACTGACCCAAATTATCACAGGAAGTTTACTCGTTTTAATACGGGTTACTCGGCCGAATTCGCTAGTTACTCGGCCGAGTTGGCCCTACTCAGCCGAGTTCCTGCACAGTTCTCAACAACGTTCAGTTTTCGTAAAACAGTCGTATCTCACTCGTTTCTTGGTCGTTTTGGACGTGCGACCTATCGTTAGAATTGTAAGAGAACAAGCTATCACCTCCAAGTAGAATCACATCATTATCATTTATGCATCTTAAGTTATAACAGTTTAAAGATGATACATCTATAATCGGACAACATAACTACTCAATATTCCTTCCAAACGACTTAAATAACAACAAGGCAATTAAAAACAACTCGATACTCATTAAACATGTAAATGAAACACAACATTCATATATATATATATATATATATATATATATATATATATATATATATATATATATATATATATATATAATATATATATATATATATATATACACATGATGATAAGGTTATTTTCAGTCGTTGGCCTATCAAAATAAATCATATTCTCAACTAACTCGTAGCTAGCAGTAAGAAAGGGTCGAATCCAGAGGGAGGCGCTAATTAACTATTTGCTAATATTTAAGTTTGTCTTAAAGGTAACCGATTTCTTGTTGTTTGTTTGTTTGATTTCTATAAACTAATTGCAATAAAAGTAAATAAGAAAAATCCAATAATATTAAAAAGGTCTAGGGATTTGGTTCACTAGGTAGTTATCCGGAGTGTGATTTAATTCATTGTTAGAGCAATTTATGTTGTTTAAGGTCATATGATCGGTCGATTCTAACATGTCATTTAGATCTAACTTAACATGCGGTCGCTATCATTAAGTTAATTCTATTCAGTTATTGTAGCTTTTACTAGTCTTAACCCGGTCGGTGAAAATCCTAGTTTGCAACACTAGTTAATTAATCCCGCAGAAACTAATCAACTAGATTCAAAACAATTAACTGAACAACGACAAAGAAGCTATTTTAACTATCAATTCATTAACATAATCGCCTTATGACAACCTAGATTCCCATACACCCTAAGTTATAAGATTAGGTACTCATGATAAAGGGAATAACAACAATAAGATTAATGAACAATGATGTGACTCTAATTGCACACGTTTAGTCCCCTAATTGAACCAATTTTACATACTTATATAGAATTTCATGACCATTTTATTCGTCATTTGCTTCCTATTTGCTTTCCTATTGCATTTTATATGTCTTGTAGGAAAGAAGATAATAAGGCAGAATTCCCGTCTCTCGTGCATATGCGGAGGTTTGTTGACGATCTTGGATTGACTAGTATGAAGAGGAGGTAAGAATGATGACCACAGTTATAGGAATAAGGAGTATATAGAAGCATCATAGGGATAAAAGCAAGAAAGAGAATTCTGCAGTCCAACCCGCTCGGGTTGATGCTTAGTACGTGCGTCTTTCACTCGGGACGAGCGGATCGTTCCACAGCAAGCTTTCTTTGCAAGCTAGGACGCGCGTATCCTTGAGGGAGTTGCAAGATAATCCGCGCATGTCCCTCGGGACCTGCAAAGCATTATTCAACACTTAAGCATGTTATTTACTAATCTACCCTTGCTTAACCCAATGATGTACCACTATGTATACTGCATTTTTAATAATCAAGAGACTAACCCCTGTTAGTAGAGGAAAAGCCTTTATTAGAAGTAGATTAGAATAGAGTAACACTTAATATTTCCACAAATTGCACGTTAATCTTTCCTTAATTATTGTTCAAAACTTATTATGGAGTAATTGAAGATTATTGGGTTATTATTTGGAGAATTGACAACTCTTCATCAATCAATCAAGTTTTCTTCTATTATTCTATCCTTTCCAATTGTTCATCTTAAGTTTGGTATAATCTCTTTACTCTTTACTCTTTATTGTTTATTTCCTCACTCTTTAATCATGTTTATACTTGTTATGATGATTGAAACCATTGATAACATGTCTTCCATGATAATGAGTGAGTAGTCTTCTAGCTAGGGTTAATGTGAGATTAGGGGAACCATAACATGGGGGTAGATTCATGCTTAATATAATATGTTCTCATGAGATTGCTTACTTTTTGTAGTGTCAACGTATGCACATGTTATGTTTGATGAAATCCTAGACTATGAAACCTTGCATTTACACATCTCTTACCTATTCAACAACACTTGTAAGATATAAACCAACTCGAGTCTTGTTAGACCATGCATAGAAGTGACTAGGAGGAAACTAAGTTGACTTGTAGGTGTTATACAGTCTTGACCGACTCGGCTCCGGGACCCAAATCTTCATAGGGATTATAAGATATAAACTAACTCGATTCCACTATAACAATAATTTGCTTGCAACTATGTAAACATGTTTGTATGATCACCACTATGAATCCCCTATGAACCCATGACATCCTAGTGCTTTTAATCATTTGTTTACCTCTTTTAATTTATTACTTGCTCTAATTTATTGCTTTCATTAGTTTAGACTCATCAACTTCAAACCTCAACAATTGTGACACTAGCATAAAATGAGATAGATAGACTTAGAACCCAAAGCACACCGTCTCGTGGACCGACCTCGACTTAACTACTATATAGTTGTTTGTTGAGATTATAAATGTGTTTGATTGGGCGTGTGACGACAATGTACCATCAAAATGGCGCCATTGCTGGGGACGGTGTTTTGTGATTAAGTTCTTACTTGTTTGTCTATTTTTAATTGTGCTTTTACCTTGAGGAACTTGTTCCTCGAGGTCGTTTTTACCATTTTATTATAGTTTCCGTGTTTGTAGTTGTATCTCTATCTTGGCTATGATGATGACCCAAGACTCGGTACATGTAGTATGTGGTGGATCATTTGAGTATGACTATGGGTATAGGGAGTTTGAGGAGCAAGTCAACACAAACCTACCTTACTACTCATACAATGAAAATCCTAACTACTACCCCAACTTTCCCCACCAAAATCACCACACCCAATATCCACAACAACCATCCACCCAAGACTCACTTTACAACCAATTCCAAATGCTACAATATAACCACTTTCACAACCACACACAACAAGAATATGAGCATAACTTTGACATTCAAAATGTGGTTCTCCAAATGATGGGAGACCAAGAAAACTTCTTCACACAAGTGCTAGAAGAGAGCCAAAATAGGGGCAATGTTCTTCAAAGCATTGCTACCTATGGTGAGGAGTTGGCAATTCGAATTGCCCAAATGAAAGAAACCCAAGCAACAACTTGACCAACCACTCCTCACCAATCCTTGAGCATTGACCATGAATGTGAATTTGAGGTAATGACCTTTGATGAAGAAGATGTGAAATGGGAAGAGCCAATCTCCTTGGGCTCTTGTGAGTACGAAAGTATGGTGTTTGATGAAGAAGATATGAGGTTAAGTAAGCCAAATACTCTTAGCCTTTGTGAGTACGAGGGTGTGACTTTTGATGTGAACATTGAGACGGTAGAGGAAGAATTATTTAGGAGAAGTGAAGCCCCTATTTATGATTCATATGGAAGAATCAATGATGACACACCTATGGAAGAAGATGATGAGGGAAAGATAGGCTCAAATGATAAATGGAGTTGTGAAATCAATTTGCTTGAGGAACCCATCCTTGAGAAGTTTGAAGTTTGCCTCGATGAAGAGGAGGAATGCCTTCATGAGAACCTTTTCAATCCCACTATGGATCTCATGATACTTGGAGATGACATTATTGACCTTCTCACGAAAGTGAAATCATCATATAAGAATTACTTAGTGGTGAAGCTGAAAGAGAAGGCTAAGAAGGAGTCTACATGTAGAAATTTGACACCCACTATCCCAACTCCTAAGACACCCCATCATCAATGCCATGGAAGTTCACCTTCTATTCTTGGAAGACCACCTAGTCCAAGTATTTTCGTCATCAACTTTGGAAGAAATAGGAGCAACCGAAAAATCCCCAATGACAAGAATCTCAAGTTTGCTAGTTTTAAGAACCGGGAAGGCCATCATGACAAAGCAAAGAAGAAGGGGAAAGATTTTAAAGGGAGGTCCCTCATAGATTAGCCCTACTCTATTTTGCAATGGTTCAAAACTTAGTCATGCTTATTTGAGGACCATTCACAAGCTTTTGACCAACGTTTAAGGGCCTTGAGCTCTATGGACATTAGATATCAACATTTCAAACTAGTTTGGTGGAGTCCTATCTCAAACCACCATTTGTAACATATTCTTTTCTACGACTTTGCATTGTATACTATCAAACATACTTTTAGATTACTTGCATTTTTCTTTACATTAGAGTTGTGAGGGAGGGATCTTTATTCATTCTTTGAGGAAATTTTCAGAAATTGATGATAAGAGGAAGCAAAAAAGGGTGCAAGGGAAAGGATTAGCATGAAACGATTAAAAGATTCCCAAAAAACAGACCACGACGCACGTCCCAACAGTAGCACGCTCGACCCGAGCTGTGCTTCAGGAAAAACAATTCGCTGCCATAAGATATGCGCCATTTGGAACCAGGACGCGCGACCCAGCTACTAATCCGCTCGAGCCGACACTAGGACGCTCGTCCTGAATGGTACATTAAGAAAGATTTTTCCTGGATGAAAATCTGGGCAGATTTTTCAGAGGACGCACGACCTAGATAATAATCCGCTCGAGCCGCTTTCAAAACGCTCGTCCTGACCTGTATTCAAGATAAAGAGGACTAGCTGGGAAAGAATCTGCGCGTCGCCTTGAAAGGACGTTTGTGCAGCAACTTCAGGACGCTCGAGCTGAAGCCAAGACGCTCGAATTGCAAAGGATAAGTGCTGGGTTACAGTTTTGTATGCACAAACCCAGCCCTAGCCCGCTCGTCCCAGCACCCTTCTTTGATATAAACGCCTCCCCCACCATCCGTATTTTCTTATCTTATCAACATCCAAACCAAATCTCATCATCCTCCACACAAAATCTCTACAAAACCCCATCACAAATTGAACAAATCCCTACCAACCACATTAGGAAATGATGAATCTAAGGAGTAAAAGCAAGAAGGCCGCCGAGACCACGCCCAAGCGTCGCAAGGGTGCTACTTCGTCTGTCTCACGAGAGGCAAGGGGCTAAGAGAATGTAATGATACAAGGTGTTGCACAACTTAAGTATTTCCCGGAGGTAATCTTCACCAAAAATGAACATCGCCAACGGTTCGAGGAATTACTAAGGAATATGATCCTACTTAATTCATTGCTCTTGATGCATTAGAAATACTTGGCATAAGGCATCAAACGGAGGTATTCTTCAATGGCTTGGGTCTTGAGAAGATGTTTTATGCCCATGAGGACATTTACTTGAGTATCACGCTAGAGTTTTTGTGTAGTCTCCGTGTAGTCACCAATCAGCGAAAAGATGTTGGTTTGGAGTTTCGTCTTTGCAATAGAGACCATAGGTTGACTTTAGACCAATTTGCAAGTATTTTTGGTCTTGAAGTACCAAGGAATGACACCGATAAGCCCTCCTACTTTATTGTTAACCATCTTTGGAGGGCTATTTCTGGAAGAGAACTTCATTCCTATAAGCAATGTTATACCTTTGCAATACAACATCCGGTGATTAGGATTACTGAGCGGTTTGTGGCCGAAACCATAAATGGAAGGGTAAAACAAGATAGGTGCACCCTTCTCGACTTGACCTTTCTAGAGTCTTACATGAATGTACAAGGGACAAGGCCCAAAAATTTCAACACACCCCTTGAGATACTTACACGGTTCAATGACTTTGCACAAGGGAACACTAATATCAAAATCTTTGTGATGGGAGGCCTAATTACAATTTTGGCCAATGAACTTTGCCCCGGGTTCAACTTTGTTGGAAGCTATGAAAAGCTCAAGGGGAGCACCTTGATAGATGAGGATGCTATCTTCAACCACCATTGTTGGTGTAGATATAATCAGGCCGGAAGTGTAGAGTGATTCACCAAGGGTTGCACATCACTTATTCTTAGGGGGTGGAATATACCACCCACCGAGCTCCACTTGAGCCAGTATTCTCCAAGGCCAAGCTACCTCCTCCCCATTGAGATCCATGATAACCCACCACCAAGAGAAGAAGCACCTCATCGACCTCGCGAGTTGCCGGAATGGGGTGTTGCACCAGCATCTTGTGTACCCATTCCACCCTACCCAACACAACATGTACCATTCACTCCTCAAGACTCAAGAGCTCCATCCATGAGTGAGTTGATGAAGCTCATGCAAAATTTTGATCTTGGAGTGCACAATGGGAGGGTTGATAACTACTAGGCCCAATACCCCCTCCTACTACAACATGGCTCAACAAGGGTACATCAACCCTAGAGGCCCTCATCCATCTTGGGCTCAACCACCTCTTGTTACCTAACTATAGAAACCAAGGAGGGAACTTTGGCGACCAAACTGAGGGATTATTTAGCCAAGGAGGAGGCTATGACCAAGGAGGGTCTAGCAGACATGGTAACGCAATGATGACAATGATGATGAGTAAGATGGCTCGTGGTGCTTAACTATAACACCTCCATTTGTATGATACTCTTTCCTTATTTCTCATGTAAAGTTGCATTATAATATATCTCATATGATTAGATTAGTTTGCATTGTAATATATCTCACATGATTCATGTAGTTAGTTGCATATAGACTTGAGTTTATGCATAGTTACTAATGACCCAACCTCATTTCTCCTACACTAGAAATAGTGCTTAAATCGGTTTGGGGAGGTTTGATCATAGGTGACCATAGCTTAATATAGAACATGAATCATATAGTGTAGTTTAGATTCCATTAATTTGTTATATATGTCATATAGAATTGTATTTAGCTAGAGCATGCATTCATTCATTCATATCATTGCATTTGTACTTCAATTTCCATAAAACTTTAAAAATCCAAAAACATGTATTTCTTTTTCATTCCTACTCCTACATGTACATTGAGGACAATATCCAAAATAAAGTGGGGGATGGGAATTTATATTCCAAAATACATAAAAATTAAAAATTTGCGAAAAATCCCAAAAATATGTTCTTTAATTTCATAAAAGCAAAATCCATAAAAAATTGAAAATTTCAAAAACCAAAAACATGTTCTTTAATTTAGTAGTGTAGAATTGTATATAATTGTGTTTTTGTTCTCTTCTCACATAGATAAAACACTACATTTTGAGGCATTGGCAAGGGAATATGAAGACCGCTTGGTATGATCGTTATAATCCCTATTTCCCTTCCATTTCTTTTCATTATTTATATAAGAAGGATGTGCTTACATGTCAAGCGGGATGTGGTGTATTTTGTTGTTGCGATTTGTGTATCTATGTTAGGAGTTACATTTAGATTACATGGCATACTAGTTGATAGAAGCATATGCATTAGAGTTGTATATATGTTAGTTGCATCATGACATGTAGTTGCATGGTTATAAAATTTTGTGAAAATGCCTATTTGGGAAGCTTAACAAGTGTATGAAAGGCCCTTGTAGATAATCTTTCTCCTTGAGACTTTGTTTGTTAGAATACCCTCAAGACACCCTAGGATGTGTCATACTAGTATCTTTTGACCCATGGACTAAGGCTTAGTCAAGAGTACCTTGTGATGTGATAACTCCTTGACTACCGTTTATTCCAAGGTGACCTTTGATGCCATGCAACCGTTCTTTCACTACTATCATCAATGTTTTGTCAACAAAACGGGAATGGGCACAAAAATCTCCAAATTGAGTTCAAGTACCAAAATCAAAATAAAAAAAGTTTGCAAATTGCATCAATGAAAAGAGGAGCAAAAATGGACTCCTATGCTTTAATAAAGGTACCCTTGTTACAAAATGGGGTTACTTTGAAAAATGTTTAAAAATGCAAAATTGAAAAATTTACCAAGTATCAAAATGTCAAACATAAAAAATGGCAAAGAAATGTTCTCAAAAGACAAATACCACAAGAAATTGGGGGGGAAAACAAATAAAAAAGCAAACTACAAAAGTGAAACTTAAAACATCTTTATCCCTTTTATCCATTGATCTCATTTTTGTTGCATGGTGGAGAGGGGACGACCCTTCTTCTTGTCTACGCAAGAGGGGGAATTCCGTGATACTACAGTTTTTCTAACGCCATAAGGAGCCTACTCTTGACAAAAGCATTTAGCGATTAAGGATAAAAGTACCCTAGTTTGACACAACTTGGAGGTGATTTGTTGGTATACTTTTGGACTTAGTAGCTTGGAGAAATGATATATACAATGGAGTGTATACCCTTAGATTACTTCCCTCTTAGATGATTTCCGCAACTTAGATGAGGAAAGTGGCTATTCTTTTGTAGATGCATCCATTACTTGTTTTGTGCGCCTAATGCTTGGATGTAACGCCATTTTGGCAAGCCCCACCTTGCCATGCAAGAAGGCATCTTACATCATAGATGTCTTGTTATG
Source organism: Silene latifolia (assembly GCF_048544455.1). NCBI lineage: Eukaryota > Viridiplantae > Streptophyta > Magnoliopsida > Caryophyllales > Caryophyllaceae > Silene > Silene latifolia. The sequence goes on from NC_133534.1 coordinate 119,300,718, forward strand.
AGTTGAAGGGGCGGAGTGAGACCCGCTGATTGTCTCACATCGGTTATAATATTATTAGGATATTTTAAATAAAAGTCTAGTTCTACTCACCTCTTTACTCGGGACGAGTAAAGGTTCGGTTTGGGGATGTTTGATGTGACTCTTAATTGCGCACCTTTAGTCCCCTAATTTAACCTATTTTGCATACTAATATAGGATTTCATGACCATTTTATTCGTCATTTGCTTCCTATTTTCTTTCCTATTGCATTTTATATGTCTTGTAGGAAAGAAGATAATAAGGCGGAATTCCCGTCTCTCGTGCATATGCAGTGGTTTATTGACGATCTTGGATGGACTAGTATAAAAAAGAGGTAAGAATGATGACCAAGGATGTAGGAATAAGGAGCATATAGAAGCATCATAGGCATAAAAGCAAGAAAGAGAATTCTGCAGTCCAACCCGCTCGGATCAATCTCAACCCGCTCGGGTTGATGCTTAGTACGCGCGTCTTTCACTCGGGACGAGCGGATTGTTCCACAGCAAGCTTTCTTTTCAAGCTAGGACGCGCGTATCCTTGAGGGAGTTGCAAGCTAATCCGGGCATGTCCCTCGGGACTTGCAAAGCTCTATTCAACACTTAAGCATGTTATTTACTAATCTACCCTTGCTTAACCTAATGGTGTACCACTATGTATACTCCATTTATAATAATCAAGAGACTAACCCCTCTTAGTAGAGGAAAAGCCTTTATTAAGAGTAGATTAGAATAGATTAGCGCTTAATCTTTCCATAAATTGCACGTTAATCTTTCCTTAATTATTGTTCAAAAATTATTATGGCGTAATTGAAGATTATTGGGTTATTATTTGCAGAATTGACAACTCTTCATCAATCAATCAAGTTTTCTTCTATTATTCTTTCCTTTCCAATTGTTCATCTTATGTTCAGTATAATCTCTTTACTCTTTACTCTTTATTGTTTATTTCCTCACTCTTTAATCATGTTTATACTTATTGTGATGATTGACCCCATTTATAACATGACTTCCATGATAATGAGTGAGTAGTCTTCTAGCTAGGGTTAACGGGAGATTAGGGGAACAATAACATTGGGGTAGATTCATGCTTAATTTAATATGTTCTCATGAGATTGCTTACTTATTGTAGTGTCAACCTATTAACATTTTATGTTTGATGAAATGCTATAGACTATGAAACCTTGCATTTACACATCTCTTACCTATTCACCAAGACTTGAAAGATATAAACCAACTCGAGTCTTGCTAGACCATGCAAGAAGTGAGTAGGAGGAAACTAAGTCGAGTTGTAGGTGTTGTACAGTCTTGACCGACTCGGCCCCGGGACACAAATCTTCCTAGGGATTGTAAGATATAAACTAACTCGATTCCACTATAACAATAATTTGCTTGCAACTATGTAAACTTGTTTGTATGATCACCACTATGAATCACCTATGAACCCATGACATCCTAGTGCTTTTAATCATTTGTTTACCTCTTTCAATTTATTAGTTGGTCTACTTTATTGCTATCATTAGTTTAGACTCATCAACTTTAAACCCCAACAATTGTGACACTAGCATAAATTGAGATAGATAGACTTAGAACCCAAAGCACACCGTCCCGTGGATCGATCTCGACTTAACCACTATCTAGTTGTTTGTTGAGATTATAAATGTGTTTGATAGGGCGTGTGACGACAACGTACCATCAAACAACATAATTAAAAACATAAGACGATGAACAAAAGAACAATTGAATAAACTAGAACTTAAATTAATAATAATCAAAGAAAGATTAGTAAGTATCGTAATTAAAAAGTGCTTAGATCCGAAACAATATTAATAAAACTAAAAAACAACAAAGAAGCTATTTTAACTATCAATTCATTAACATAATCTCCTTATAACAACCTAGATTCCCATTCACCCTAAATTATAAGATTAGCTACTCATGATAAAGGGAATAACAACAATAAGATTAATGAACAACATAATTAAAAGCATAACAAGATGAACAAAAGAACAATTGAATAAACTAGAACTAATAATCAAATAAATATTAGTAAATACCATAATTAAAGAGTGCTTAGATCCGAAACAATATTAATAAAACTAAACTAAGGGGTTTTTAAGAGAGTTCTAGGGTAAATAAGACATTAGTTCTAATTATGACGTGAATTGGGTATTTATAATAAAGATAATGAAAGGATTCATTAACCCCTTTATTAAACTCATTTTAATTAGATCTAAATTAACCATTGATCTAGTCTTTGTGAATCTAGTGCATGCATAACTTAAAACAAGAATGAGAAGAAAACGGTTTTCTTACAATGGTGATGAGACGGAAATTGGCACAAGTAAGGACACCTTCCTTTACTTGTTCTTAAGCTCAAAGTAATTAGATGATCCCCTTGTCTCAATAGTATGAGAACCTCCTTTCAATTGCTCCAAGACTATCCCACAATCCTACAAATAATACTAACTAGATAATAGATGTAGTTTACCTTAAATTTAATTCTAATATTATTATTAGTACTACTCTAGTAATATGTTTACATTATTGGAATTATTGAACAAGTTTTTAGCATAAAACCATTTTTGTGAGAGAAGGAGAAATAAGAGATATTTTTCATAAGAATCAAGTGTGTAAAAAATGAACAACTTATTGTCCATTTTAACACAGCAAAACCGGCTCCATATGTGAGTTGGTGTGCATTATTCTTATTTTATTAGCATGCTCATACTTTTTGTCATACCCATGCAATAGGCTAGGAAGTAGGGTGTAAGTGTAATCATGTTGTGTATTTGCATGAAAAAGAACAACAATCATCACACTACAAGCCCCATAAAACCGGTTTTAGCACATAAAATGGACCTCCATTTTATCTTTGTAATTTGTGCGACATGTGACATGTAGCATGTCATTAGGCATAATAATGCATATTTAAAAAATTAAATATCATTATATTAAATAAATTACAATTAACAAATTAACAAGTAATTCATAATTACATGTATATAAAATGGGTCATATTATGTCTAGTTAATATAATCTACAATATTTTGTAGTTATAGCTAACTAATATCTTTTATCTCAAATGTTTCATTAACATTAATCAATTTTAGTAATATTACATATTAATTACAAAATTGAATCTTATTTAATTAAATTACAATAAGATATAATATTCTCCCTTATAAATATCAATTTGTTCAATTTAAGGATTTAATCAATCTGTATCGTCATACAATCGATTAAATTTGCAATTGAGGGAATCGTCTTTTAGGAGTGACCTTAAGAGATCAACTGATTACCACCGTTAAAACGACAATAATGTCAAACTCTAGTCAGCCAATCATTACAGATTAATGTTGACCAGTTGACTTATATAAATGAATCATCCCTTACGTATTCTTATCATGAGTTTTAATAATGTGATCGCACCATTGTTGAGGACACATACTCTAACAATCTCCCACTTGTTCGAGACAAGTGTGCGTCACGAATTCTCTTATCCTATTACAATCTCCCACTCAATGCAAGGTGTCTTGCAGGTCGTACTTGCATGTGATCATATCAAGAGTAGTTTCCTTGATCTGGAGAGTAACTGTCTGACCGGAATTATCTACCGTATATACTTTCCGAGCGTGGCCACGCATTTCCAGTTCACTACTCCTCTAGTGGCCTTGAGATTTCAAATAACCCTGACAAGGGGTGGACAATTCCTATCGCACTATTCCCTTTATTTAGCCACATCTCATCATGACCCAAGAGATGCCCATTTGACCTCATTTACGAAAGTCGTAGAGAATAACTTAAAGTCACTCAGAATCTATGCCAACTTTGGCGAATAGTCTTTAGTCAAAGAACTGACTCAAAAGAATACTATAGTAGCTCTTGCCACGACCAGGCTCTATGAATTACCAGAACTCTATAAGCGGTCACTGCCCGACAGAGTGTCCCATACAGTCTGCCTATGTGATCAACTAGTCATCCCTTATGACTCTATGGCACTTGAACTTGCCATCAATCGACTCACACTCTAGTCACTTAGAGACGTCACCTCTTATAAGTGACTAGGGGCCAATACTATGTTAATCCAGTTCACATAAATAGGGTTCAACATTGTCTCGACAACCTATTTGGAAAAACAAATTATTATAAGAAAAGAGTTTTGAATAAAACTCAAACGATGAGTGTATTATCACATATGTAAAATTGATACAATATCAATTACTACATAATCTATAATTCATTTAATCTTGTATATAGTTGATCATCTCAATTCAATTGAAATGTCATGACACATCATGCTAAGCCTATGAGAAGGCTTTGGTTAGTAAGTCTTAGCAACACTTTGTACTTTTCTAGCCTTACTATATACGTTTTCCCTTTATTATGTATAGTCTTTATTATAAAACATTTGAGTACGTGTATAGATTCAATCTGGACATATGCTTGTTACCCTTGGAATAACTCCCATTGATCTCACAGTGAGTAGAGATAGGACCTTCGGTTTTTGGAACGAACTACCATAGTTCCTCCAATTTACAAAACCGAATCCTAATATTAACCCTTCCTTCTTGCATATCGCATTACTGCAGGTGTACTCAATTTCTGTTGTATATATTTCATTGTTCAACTGCCTAGAACGTTTATAGCAGATATCCTCCTTAAATAATATAGCCAAGATGGTTCTCTAACCATCCTTATGTGTTTAGAATATGGTTTTTGTGTAACTCCTTGCACACAAATCCATTAATTATTTCTACACACTTACCCTCTCTTATCTATCACTATAGATTCGGATACTAAAGATGTCTTGCACCTCTTCCTAGTCTCCCAATTACTTCTTCACGGAAGATAGTATTGGCCCATCATTTTCAATGAATAATATGTTATCTGTATATGAGACATGGAAGACAAATTATTAGTGCTTCTTAAGTACTAATGAATAGACTATATGGCTATATAGTGACTTTCACATAAATTCGATTTATAACCTTTCGTCATACTCTAAGTATACGAATTTTAAGAATGACGATACATCTTAGCTTAATGAATTAATCCCGCAGCGGAAGCAAGTGGATTCTGTCATAAATCTATATCTCAAAACTTAACATATTCATATATGTTTCAAATTAATTTAGTCATAAAATTAGTTGTTGATCTTATGCATGCAAACAAAAATAAGGATAAAGAAGAAATCATCATTCTTACATTGGATATTTCGGATTATTGGGCACAAGTGAGTTCTCCTACTCACTTGTTCTTGAGCTCTCCAAATATTGGATGAACAAGGATTCAAGTATAGAATCCCTCTCAAAGAATAATACCCAAGGTAACCTCTAAATAAATTTAATATTATTGATACTAGAACAATATTAATTTAAATAAAATTGACCAAAAAATATTATTTTGTTCTCTTAATATTCGACTAAGAAAAGGGAGAAAGAGGAATAATTTTATCTCTCTAAAACTCTATTTTAGATAGTTGAATGAATGAATAATACACTAACATTTGATGTAGTGTATAAGGTAAAAAATTAATGGAAAAACCCATGGTTTTCTCTTGGACAAAACCGGGTAGAGGGAGGGGTTTTTTAGGGCCAATGCATGAGCAAGGTGTTCTTCACAAGAGGCACTAGGTTTGCATGGCTAGGTTTAGGAAGAATGATTATGTTTTCCACTTAATTAATCAACATAATATTTATCCTAAATCACCCCATTATTTCGGTCCAAATGAGATAAAATGGATTCCATTTTATCTTTGTCAATTTGTCAATTTGTCACATGTTACCTGTCATGTAAAATTGTTATGTATTTTTAACATATAAAAAATCAATGTAATACCCGTCCTTTTAGGGACCCTTTGACCAGCGTTGATTGACCTTGGGAGCGGGAATAGTCTTAGAAGTAAGTGCTGAAGTCATCTTGGGGTGCGTGTTAAGAGTGGTACTCGATAGAGTAGAGGCTACTCGATCGAGTAGCTGGGTTACTCGATCGAGTAGGGGGCTACTCGATCGAGTATGTTGGGTACTCGATCGAGTACCCAGTTTTCAGCGACGGTTTTATATCGCGTTTTGTTAAATCCGCAAATCACTTCCGCCACTTTCCTCCTATCTTTCAGTCGCCCCTTTCCCTTCCTTTCACCTCAAAACCTCCATGGAAACCTTTGTGAAGATCCTTGTGCCTTAGGGAAGCGTCTCTTGAGTCGGGTAGCGGTCTTTTGCTGAGTTTCTCCCTATAGGTATGTCATAATCATCATCCGTGTCCTTGTTCTTCATAGTTAGGGTTTACTTGTTAGTAATCTAGAATTGTATTCTGGTTATAGGCGTTGCTTGATCGCTGGACATATTATCTGTCGGCATGGATTGGTTGCGATGGCTTAAAGGTAGGTTCGCCTACTCAGTCTCTGTAGATGGTCTAGTGTGTCGGTTGTGCTGATAGTATTGTGGTTGTTTGATATGGTAATTGCATCGTGACGATTGTATTGTATGTGTGGTTGTGATCGTTGTTGATGGTTCGCGAGGCGTGGCCTCGGCTGAGTGGGGTCACTTGCGGGAGTGACTTCACGCCCTAGTTTCGCCCTTCGTGGAACCCGCCACGGAAGGGGATGTGCACATTAATGGACAGGGTTATCGCTCGAGTTGATGAGCGGGGATTTGGTGGGTACAGCTGCGGTCCCCCACTGGCAGGACTGGTCCAGTGGACAGTCAGTGACAGAGATTGGCTGGACTATTGTGTTTGTGTGTATAAGTCTGCTAGCATCATATTGTGTTGATAGTAGTAGTCGCCTTGGTTGCGTCATGTCTCAGTACTGACCTTGTTTGGTTGTTTGTTTGTTATGTGTCTGCCGTGATCCCTTATGGTGAGCAGTCGGTCTTAGCAGGTGTTGATGTTGGTGATAGGTGAAGTCCGGGCGGGGATGAGTCTTCACGAGATTTGATAGTCGTAGCAAGTAGTCTCAGAGTTGTATCTTTTATATAGCTTGTTGGTTTAAATTACTTGTAATACAATATTATAGTTCTTTCATTGACGTTTGATTATTACTTTCCTCGGGTAACCGAGATGGTAACACCCTTATATGCTAAGGAAGGCCTAGTTAAGGCTCCTTTGAATATGGGGGTGTTACCAAGTGGTATCAGAGCGACGATTTTGGAACCTGTAACAAATGAACATAATGAACGTAGAGAGTCTAATAAAATGAACCTGGTGTATGTGTAATGGGAGCCCCAGCTGATGCTAGATTTTGGGTGAGTAGGCGCCCTCATTCCAAAATCTTGGCCCCATGACACTTAAGCCAGTCACATGGGATGGGAATGTGGAGTCCGTGTGTCTATGTGTGCTATGTATGTTAATTGTGCCGGAGCTACCTCCGGTTAAGTCTTTGTTAGAATTAATAGGGGTGTGTTAGTGATATATCAGGCCGTGTATGGTAATTGTTGATGAGATTATTGAGTTCTTTGAATGATTAGTGAGCTTATATGATAGCTATGAGATATGTGACGAAATTATACGTCATGGAGATGCGTGAAAATGTGAAATCGAATGTTGTAACATGAATAGTGAACACGTAGGTGTTTGCCATAAATTAATGATGACGGAAGTTGTAAGTGAGTGTATAGATCCTACCGCGATGACTACAATGATAATTATAGTATAGATGAGTAATAATCCGAATCACGGCATATGGTAATGTGTATATACTTTGCTAATTAGTTGAAATTTTTCCGCTGCGTAATATTTGATTTATGCAAAATAGATTGCTTAGGATAGAATGTAAGACATGATTGAATAAGTGGTTTGCAAAGTATATAATTATGTGATAAGTGAAAGGAAGAATTAATGTTAATTATACGTTTCAATTTGAAGTAAACACGAGTTTAGTAATAACATGTAAAGTAAGTTTGAGTGTATTGTGATATCGGGGTTATGTTTAGGAATGATTCGAGTTGGGCAATTGGTGTGGCGTGATGTAATGCATGCTTTACTAGTTGAGACGGTGCGTAGTAATGGTAATGCGTGAGCAAGTACGATAATTAGTGTCGAATTCCGAACTTAGTTTGGACTCGACACGTGGTGTTGTTTTGCAGGTATTCTCGACTTACTCCGTACTTTTGACCGAGTACTTAACTATGCTTGACCGAGTGCGGGTGTTACTAGACCGAGTAGACCTCACTCGATCCATTAGGAAGCCATGATATTGGGATGTGGGAAAATTTCCGCAGATACTCGATGATTTAGCTCCTACTCGATCGAGTAGGGTGGTACTCGATCGAGTACCCCAGTCACTTGATCGAGTAGGTTACTGTACAGCGAATCCTACGGGTTTTCTAGAACCCCTAATCTTTCTATTTCTTCTTCTTCTTTCCCTATATTTCGAAACACCCAAACTCCTTCAACCCTTATTTCCTCTCAAATCCTCTCATATTCTTGAGTTAAGTGGTGATTCTTGGGTTAATTTCTTTGCTTAATTTCGTTTCTTTACTTTGCTACTCAATCAAGGTATGCTATTTTTCCTAATGTACATGGTTTATTGATTGGAATGTGCTAGTAAAATGAAACAATCTGAAAATTTTCGATTATTATGACCAACTTGGTGCTTTTAATTGTTGAAATATGATTCACATGCCTTCTTTTCATGCTTGTTGGTGATTAATTGCTGTAAATTAGATTAGAAATTGCTAAATTTGAAATCGAAATTTCTAGGGTTCCCAAAATTGAAATTGGTTTTTGGTTGTTTTACAATGGTTAGATGGTAGAATTGAGCCTTAAGTATTGTTTATATCATGTTGAAGGATAGATTTTGATGATTTTACCCTTAGAAAATTGCCTTAAAACTCCGTCTTAAAGTGCCTCAAATGGAAATTCGTGATTTATAATTGAAAAATTGATGTTGTAATTGACAGTATAAGCATGAGTTGAACTTCAATATGAAAGTAGAAACAATAATTGATGAAAATAAGCCAAGATTATCACAGCTGTAAAGACCGTCTGAAAATTTTAGTTGAGTTGTTGTTCATAATAGTGAAGGGTGATAATGATATGTTCTAAGCTATTCTTGTCCATGAACTAGTAAGGATGATTCACATGTGATTAGAAGTGTGTTGGGAGAACATTTAGAAGCATGCTAGGATATTCAAATTTGTTGTACATATGTAATCACCATGATAATTTCTTTCACAACTATGGCTTATGAGTAGTAATAACCTGCGCTTACATGTCAAATTTTGGAAACTGCTGGTGAATGTGTGTACTTAGTTTCATGTTCAAAGCTAACAGGCGTAAATTATGTGCTCCACATGTGAAAGTAGTCGATAAATTGGTATGCCTAGCTGAGTATATCGAATTCGAATTACATGAAATAAATGCTTGAATGTTTATGCAAGTTGTTAAACCTATGCCTAAAGAAGATGCCGAGACTGAACCTTGGAACCCGTCAAAGTAAGCGGGGGAGGGGTAACCCACCTGAGACGGGAGAGGGGAGTGGACCTATGGTACCCGCAGTCCCCGAATACCCTACAGTTGTTTTTGTTGACTTCAAGCAAAGGGAGCGTTTTGTAGCCTTACAAAAACGCAAAATGAGACCTACAAAGTGTATAGACACCACTGTGTTAGAGGAGTTGGAGATAGAGACGGATGTCCGTCACATATTCGAGACCTTGGGTTTTACGGGTTTGTATAGGCTGAGGAAGCATACTTACCCTTTTCTTACCTTGGAGTTCATGAGCTCTTTTAACTATGACCAGTGGTCGATTTATTGAGTTTAGATTGATGAATACCAGTTTTTCTGTGACCATGGATTTGTTTGCCTCTCACCTTGGGTTGGCCAAGCCTCCCAAGGATTCCATAATCGATATTCCGGTGAGTGCGGCGTCCGCCGCCTAATGCCTTGCTTGATCGGGAAGCAAGCTCCCACCTCGAGCAACATCTTTGATTAATGGCGTTCAGCATATTACCTTGAGAGTCTTTCTCCGTTCCCTTTCGAACCTCCTCTATGACAGAAAGGATATCAGTAAATTGAATAATCATGAGGTCTTACTTCTGATGTCGTACCTCAATCCGGAGCGGGCCAGGAAAGTGGTCTTTAATGCTCCTTCTATAGTTTGTGCTGCCCTTGCCTTGATGGCTTCTTCCCCTTCCCGGTACCTGAGTTGTGGTGCTATTGCCACTCGGTTAGCTGAAAAGCTAACCTCTTTTGAGGCTTCTTCGGAGTACGTGCCTCTAGCTACCCCAGTGCCTACCATGGATCGTGACTACTATCTCGACCTGAAATGGTTGAGGACCTTGGCTGACGGTAGCCTAGCGTGGAGGGTGTGGGGCATGAGTTGGATGAAGATTCCAGCTCCTGAGCACCTCCCACCCACGGAGCCCTTGGAGCCGACAGTAGTGACGGTGAACTCCGACGATGAGGAGGAGGAGGATGATGACAGACCCCGCCAGCTACAGACCTATCTCATCGACGGTGCCATCCTCGAGGAGATGCCGGAGCCGACGAAGGGTGAGAATGCGGGAGTTCAGGTGGTAGAGAGACCCAGAGTGGTGAGGGGACCCCGTCGAGTGAGGGAGAGGGCCTCGGAGACTAGGCCACAGCCAGTAGCACCACAGCAGCAGCAGTCTTTTCCATGCTACCCTTACCTCGACACCCCGGAGACGCGATCCAGTTACCTAGCGGAGAGAGTGTCATCTACCTTGACACTCCGGAACATGCACGAGATGGCGTACGCTCAGGGGATAGGGACCGAGGGACCGCATCCAGTTTGGTGGAGAGGAGTTGGGGACTACTTAGGAGTTTTCCATTCCTACGGGGTGGATCAGTCGACGTGGGGGGCACCTCAGTCCTTCCCTTACGGTGGCTTGACTCCATGGTACGTGGGCCCAGGAGCAGGAGCAGAAGTGGACGCGGGGATCGGGTCATCGGGAGCAGGTACTACGGGTGGTGGTGATGATGAGGTGATGTTTGAGCAGCAGCAGCAACAGCAGGAGGAGTGATACTCCTTGTACTTATCTTTGTTAGTGGTAGTTTGTTTTAGGTGTCGGTATCGTTGTTAGACATTAGTAGTTGTTTTATTGAGACTTTGTGTAACACCCCGGTTTATGAAGGAGCCTTTAGCAAGACGTTCCCTAGTAAACCGGACTGTTACCATCTCGGTTTCCCGAGGTAGTGAATAACAAAGTACAACGACACCAAAGTACATTAAATTAAAACTTAACGATTACATGTTTATTACAAATTATCCAACCAAACTTGAGGTAAGATAAATACATCTCGCAGCGGAAAATAAATTAAGTGATAAAATCTTCTATGTGGTCTAGACTTCTAGGTAGATTGGCCAAGTCCTCACGCATCCCATAGCTCCCAAGTCAACTAATCTTTAGTACCTGTCAAATCTGCTCCCCATTATGGTTCATCACAGGTGTTCACGAATACACAGGGTCAACCACGAGGTTGAGTAGGGAAAACAATGAAACAACAAAAATATGCTATGCATGCTCCTCCGTCACCTCCATCTCCACCTTAACTCATATATCACAACTCATTTCTCATAACTCAAAACCCGGACAACCCAGCCATACCGATCCCCGGTAGACTATATACATCGACCGTAGCCGATCCGCCATTTCTTGTTGAGGACACCAGGGCAAGTCCTGCAGAACCCGCCTGGGCCTTATCACAACCTCATCATCACCACACCATATCACATCATCATCCTCCACCTCCAATGCACATGAAATGCTCAACAGTAATCAATGCAACTTAATATGTATACCAGTGAATGAAATCATGCCAGCTATCAAAATGATGAGATAACATAGTCAACACGAACAGTTCAGTCCACCACACTCCAGTATAAGAAACATAACATAATCACAACCACGAACAAGTCAACGATCACAGCTTGGTCACATGGAACACAACAATCAACACAATTTAACAACACCGGTAAGTCAAGTGTATTTCCCTACCTCAGAACTGCAGTCAAATAGTCGGAAGCTCGGTGATAATCCACAATAACTCGCCCTCTGAAAGATAATGAAATGATAACCAATTACTTAACTATTCCCGTTCCCAAAATAGAAGTTACTAAAAATAGAATTTCTTAAAATAGAAACTTTCCCGATATAGTAACTTTTCTCTTTTAACAAACCCGACTCAAAACCCGTCTCTAATTATATTAAATGGTTCGGGAATTAAATTAACTAAATTATTTAATTGACTCGGGAATTGAATTAATTACTTAAGGATACGACCAATTAACGAATTATAACGATTAAACTATAGAAAAAAACCCGTTTCAAAACTAAAAACAACCCGACATCAACACCACCCCTTCACACGCACTCACCCGCCACCACAGGCCACCACGAGGCCGTGTCAACCACCAGCCCCAACACCCACTCTGACCCAACCACCAACAAACACCCCCACTGGGGTCGACTCCCGCCGGCGAGCCCAACCATGGCCGTCTTTTGGCCTGGTTCAAAGCCGTGCCTCACCACCGTCCCATTTTCTCCCTTTACCACCACCGCAGCTAACAACCACCACCTGCCAACTCACCACTGTCCTGCTCTCCGTCAACCCGTGAACCCAGACGTCATGGCACCACCATTTCGACCTCCCCCGAGTCCACGGTGGTGCCACCCCAACATAGTCGTGTAAACCGCCTGAAAACCCATATTATAAACCCGTCTGAAAGTCTCTGTCGACAAAGCCCCCTGCCGCCATTTCCACCGCCTAACACCCACCTAACCACCACCAAAAGGGGCGACTCAGACCACCTATTACCAATACCCCGACACCAACCACCCATATCCCCTCCTTAAGGCACGAAACTACAACCAACACCCACGACATAAATACAAAACAGAGGAACAAGGGGTTGAGTTCTTACCTTTTCCTGCCACCACTACCGCCGCCGGAGCCGCCTATGAATGTCGACAAACACCCGTATCCCTTCCCTGCTGCGCCGTTAATGCCCACGCCCTCTCACTCACTCTCGAATTGCGTGAAGATGGAGATTGGTGTTGCTGAAATGAGGGTGACGGTTTGAGGGAGAGGCGTTTTGTGTTAGGGTAGATTTAGGTTAAACTTAGGTTAAATGGTTAATTGGGTCATGGGTAATTAATTCTGGGTAAATGGGTAAACGTCATGGTCCGCGTGGTTTGGTAAACGAATTGGTTAACGGGACTTCGTTCAGGTAAACCCGTCTTAACAAGCTTACGAATAACTTAACCCTACGATATCAATACGACCAGACAATTACTCGACTCGATAAACAATATAAAATACGGGGTATTACACTTTGTTAGACTTGTATTGTTGGCCATAAGGCTGGATTTGATACTTTGACTTGTGGCAGGATGTTAGAAGTCGGGGGAGTCGTCCCGACTCGACCTTTATGTGACAAAGATGTGCATGTACGTGATTTACGACAGGTTTTATAAAACACCTTGACCTGTAGGTACTCGACAGAGTACCTCGTACTCTATCGAGTAGCTGCAGGAGGGAAGGAGGAAAAAGTTTCTGACCTGTAGGCCACTCGATCGAGTAGCCAAGACACTCGATCGAGTAGCATGGCACTCGATCGAGTATCGCTAGTTACTCGATCGAGTAGCACTGTTACATGAGGTTTTCGAAAATTTAAAATGTTCAATTGTTTTATAACGGCAAGTTTAATGTTTAATGTGGTTATTAATGCGTGGTAACACCTTTGAACCGTCAAATTCATATGTTGGAAGTCGTGCTTAAAGTTTATAAGCGTATTTGTCACAGCTAGTGAAGCAGCGATAGTTTCTTGTACTTTAATGTCGCTAACTAGTCCGGTGGTTAGTGTATAATTGCTAATTTGACGAGTTCGTGCTTAACGAGTAATCTCCGCGATAGATAACATGTTTAACCCATGTCATGAATCAAATAATAAGTAATATGCTTGGTAATTTGGGTGGTGAACTTCGGGGACGAAGTTCCTTTTTAGAGGGGAAGAGTAATGTCGCGAAATAAAAAGGTTGCTTTTGAATAATGTTTTGCTTGTTTATAACGTTGTTGGTAGCTGTTTATAATGTTCCGCTTTTGAATTATGTTCTGCTTTAGTATAACGAATTACTTTAGTTCTTTAAAGTGAATGTGGTTGTATGTTCCAAGAAACGGTCATGGAAAAAAAAAAATAGTTATAGTGCGATGAATCGCATTTGAATCACGTTGCCAAATAACATGGTGGCATTAGTTGTATCACATGAAAGTGGATATGAGACATGTGCTAGATTGATAGTTTGATAGTTGTTACTGTGTGTTGGGTGATCGTGAGTGGCGATTCGCATTGCGAGTCAGATGTTTTATATATATATATATAGAATAACGGTTGACGGTGGTGACGCTTGCATGACAGTAGTAAGAATCGATATGTATAAATGTGGACGGTGATGATGATGACATGGGGGGGGGATGATATTTCCAAGAGATAATGGTTAGACCGGGAAGGTTGGTGAGATGGTGTGGTTCCGTGTCATGAGCGGGAGAGATGAGTTGAACTTCGGGGACGAAGTTCTTTTTAAGGAGGGAAGACTGTAATACCCGTCCTTTTAGGGACCTTTTGACCAGCGTTGATTGACCTTGGGAGCGGGAATAGTCTTAGAAGTAAGTGCTGAAGTGTCATCTTGGGGTGCGTGTTAAGAGTGGTACTCGATAGAGTAGAGGCTACTCGATCGAGTAGCTGGGTTACTCGATCAAGTAGGGGGCTACTCGATCGAGTATGTTGGGTACTCGATTGAGTACCCAGTTTTCAGCGAGGGCTTTATATCGCGTTTTGTTAAATCCGCAAATCACTTCCGCCACTTTCCTCCTATCTTTCAGTCGCCCCTTTCCCTTCCTTTCACCTCAAAACCTCCATGGAAACCTTTGTGAAGATCCTTGTGCCTTAGGGAAGCGTCTCTTGAGTCGGGTAGCGGTCTTTTGCTGAATTTCTCCCTATAGGTATGTCATAATCATCATCCGTGTCCTTGTTCTTCATAGTTAGGGTTTACTTGTTAGTAATCTAGAATTGTATTCTGGTTATAGGCGTTGCTTGATCGCTGGACATGTTATCTGTCGGCATGGATTGGTTGCGATGGCTTAAAGGTAGGTTCGCCTACTCAGTCTCTGTAGATGGTCTAGTGTGTCGGTTGTGCTGATAGTATTGTGGTTGTTTGATATGGTAATTGCATCGTGACGATTGTATTGTATGTGTGGTTGTGATCGTTGTTGATGGTTCGCGAGTCGTGGCCTCGGCTGAGTGGGGTCACTTGCGGGAGTGACTTCACGCCCTAGTTTCGCCCTTCGTGGAACCCGCCACGGAAGGGGATGTGCACATTAATGGACAGGGTTATCGCTCGAGTTGATGAGCGGGGATTTGGTGGGTACGGCTGCGGTCCCCCACTGGCAGGACTGGTCCAGTGGACAGTCAGTGACAGAGATTGGCTGGACTATTGTGTTTGTGTGTATAAGTCTGCTAGCATCATATTGTGTTGATAGTAGTAGTCGCCTTGGTTGCGTCATGTCTCAGTACTGACCTTGTTTGGTTGTTTGTTTGTTATGTGTCTGCCGTGATCCCTTATGGTGAGCAGTCGGTCTTAGCATGTGTTGATGTTGATGATAGCTGAAGTCCGGGCGGGGATGAGTCTTCACGAGATTTGATAGTCGTAGCAAGTAGTCTTAGAGTTGTATCTTTTATATAGCTTGTTGGTTTAAATTACTTGTAATACAATATTATAGTTCTTTTATTGACGTTTGATTATTACTTTCCTCGGGTAACCGAGATGGTAACGCCCTTATATGCTAAGGAAGGCCTAGTTAAGGCTCCTTTGAATATGGGGGTGTTACAATCAACGCATAAATAAAAAATACGTCATATACAAAATCGACTTAGTAATTCATAATTACTTGTACCAAAATAATTTACCAATTATAAATCACAACATCTTGTATTTATAATAATTTATTCATTCAGTTTAATTGCTTCCGTAAACAATAATTTCATCTAAGCAATAAAACAATTCGATTACTTAGACCGTATCTTATTTAATCAAATTACAATGAGACACGTAAATATTACTTCCAAAGTAGTCCGTCAATTTTAAGTAATTTAATTAACCCGTATCGTCATACGATCAATTAAATAATCAATTAAGAGTGTTACCCTTTAGGTATGACCTAAGGGGATCAACTGATCACCACCGTCGCACGACAGTAATGTCAAACTCTAGTCAGCCAATCATTACCGATATGTGTGGACCAGTTGACAATAAAATATTACTTCCCAATTGTATTCTTTAGAATGAGACTTTAAATATGAGATCATCATGATCAACAGTTGTGATCGCATTATTGTCGGAGGACACATATTCCAACAATCTCCCACTTGTCCGCGAGAAGTGTGCGTCACCAATTCTCTTGTCCTATTACTATCTCCCACTCAATGCAAGGTGTCTTTCAGGTCGTACTTGCAAGTGATCATATCGAGAGTGGTTTCCTCGATCTGGAGAATAACTGATTGACCGGATTTATCTACCATAGATATCTTCCGAGCGTGGCCACGCATTTCCAGTTCATTACTCCTCGAGTGGCCCTGAGATATTGTTATAACCCTGACTAGGGGTGGACAATTCCTATCGCACTTATTCTCTTCGACTAGCCACAACCATCATAACCCAAAATATGCCCATTTGACCCCATTTACGAAGGTCGTAGTAACACAAATCAAAGTTAATCTGAAACTATGCCATCTTAGGCGAACAGTCTTTAGTATAAAGAATCGACTCATTAGAATATTATAGTAGCTCTCGCCATGACCAGGCTATATAAATTTGCCAGAACTCTATAAGCGGTCAAAAGGCCCGATAAAGTGTTCCTAACAGTCTGCCTATGTGATCGACTAGTCATTCTCATATGACTCTATGGCACTTCAACTTCCCATCAATCGCATCACACTCTAGTCACTTCGATACGTCACCTCATGTAAGTAACTATGGGCGAATACAATGCTAATCCGCGTTCACTTTAACGGGGTTCAATTGTCTCTACAACCCGTTTGGATGTAACAAAGTATAAGGTGAGTTAATAATAACTCAAACGACAAATGTTGACATCACATTCAGGTAGTCAATACCATATTACAACCTTGTGATGCATATCGTAAGTGTGTAAACACTAGTCGATTGCAATAGAAGTTTAATATACCATGTGCCCATGTGTTCAAACTTCTTATATTGCATTATCCTTTACATTCATGTTATCTCTCATAGCATGAACCTTACCAAGTACACATATAGGTTCCCAACCTCGGTTTGGGTTCTTTATCTTGAAATAACTTTCTGATTGTTTATCACACAACCAACGAATTTGTGGTGGATGATATAACTTGCACTGGTCAAGTGTTCTACCAACTCACAATGCACTAGGTATATGTTTTGTTGAGTTTTGCAACAATTGTCCAGATGATTAGCTTAGCACTTCTCACAAGTCCTAGCATATTAGAAAATATTAGTTTTGAGTTACTTCTTACTTCAACTAAGTATCTTT
Organism: Silene latifolia; assembly: GCF_048544455.1. Classification (NCBI taxonomy): domain Eukaryota; kingdom Viridiplantae; phylum Streptophyta; class Magnoliopsida; order Caryophyllales; family Caryophyllaceae; genus Silene; species Silene latifolia. The sequence continues at coordinate 119,318,277 of NC_133534.1, forward strand.
CCAAGTTTCTTATTTATCCTTTTAGCTTGAAAAGCTTAGGATTTTCATAAATCCTTACGCGTGTTCGAACTTTAATATGTGCAACCTCTTGACACATAACAGAGTGTTCTGTCCAACACTGAAATCGCTCATCGGATTCTCCTCGAGAATTCATGACGATTCTTCGATGGCTTGCCAATGAATCATCATGCTCTTATGCATATGATTCATTATTATTGGACATGTGCATGATTATTCTAATGGCGGAAACATTAGTAACTAATAATCATGTGATCAACCATTCTTAGGTTCAATGAACGACCATGACTTCTAATGGCAATTCCATTTTCATTGACATGAATAACCTACGTTTCTCGTTGATTTGATATGTATATCTCAATACCTATCCAACATCTCATGATGTGATTGGATTCATCATAGTCCATTTTCATCCAGAATTGAAAACTTGATCGGTCCGTTTCGTGTTCACAATTAAAGGTGTGGTCGTTTGGGTCACGTCCGAATCAAAACACAATTTATAGCTTCACAAACAACTCTACAATTAGTAAAGAGGCAAGTAAAGGTCGGATCCCAAGGGACGGGTATTGAAATGAGATTTCTATTGAAACTAGTGGTGTCTTGGGGGTGTCACAAATTGGGTTGATGTAGAAGGTCACTAACTAAAATAGCAATGAAAATAAACTAGCAAGATGAATAAAAAGGGGTGTAAACAATTGATTAAAAAGCACTAGGGTGTCATGGGATCATAGGGGAATCATGGGAATTGATCATACAAACATGTTCTCAAATTATAAGCAAGTAATTATTGTTGTGATGGATTGAGTTGGGTTATATCTTACAATCCTAGGAAAGTTTGGGTCCCGGAGCCGAATCGATTAGATTGTACAACACCTACAAGTCGACTTAATCTTCCCTACTCAACAACATGCATGGTCTAATGAGACTCGAGTTGGGTTATGTCTTACAAGTCTCATTGAAAAGACAGGAGATGGTAGTAAATGCAAGGATTCATAGGCTTAGCATTTCATCAAATATAACATGTACATGAGTTGAGATCAAAACAAGCAAGCAAATAAAACATGAAAGCATATTAATTTAAGCATGAATCATTCCCCATGTTGGTTTCCCCTAATCACCCATTAACCCTAGCTAAGAGACTGCTCACTCATTATCATGTTGATCATGCTAGCAAGGTTGTCAATCATACCAACAAAATGAAACATGATGAATAAATGAAAGTAATTAACAATAATTAAAAAGGGATTAAGAGAATTATACCTACTAATGATTCCAATAATAAAGCAAAGATAAAAGAAGTACTTGAATGCTTGATTGAGAGGTTGTCAATCTCCCAATAATAACCCAAATAATCTTCAATTACCCAAAGTTAAGGATGAATAAAAGAGAGATTAAGGAAATAAAACTTGTATTAGAACTTGATTAATTGTTGATTACAAAACTAAAGAGAGATTTGATTGATATTAACTACTCTAATTGATGATAAGAAGAACATGCTCTTCTAATTAGACTAATGAGGTATTTATAGTGGAAATTAGGGGGATGCATTAGGGTTAACTAAGGGCTAAACTAGTAATTACACTTTTTAGATTGAGCAGGGAGGAGCCGGTATTTTCCGAAGGAAGGGCTTCTTTCTTCGTAGCTTGGAGAAGAGGAAATCGCGCTGTAGAGGAATCCGGGCGGATTAGGGTCACGACGGGCGGATTCTGGCGATGGAATCCGAGCGGATTCAAGAGAATCCGGGCGGATTCTGGTGATGGAACCCGGGCGTCTTGGTGGAAAACCGCACGGATTGTGCTGGTGAAGGACGGCCGGATTGTAGACAATCCGCACGGATTGTGCCTCAGCAAGGCTTCTTCTTCTTTTCTTCCCTTTTCTTCATAAATTCCTTGGGGATTTCCTTGGGGACTCAAGGATCCTTTCTCAACATTGCTCATCTACTATCATATGTACAAAGGCCTTCTAATCTTGTCTCTCCTTGATGCTTGGTCATTGAATTCGATCAATTTAGTCTTGTTTTGCCATGAAAATGCAAGATTCTTACTCCTGTCCTACCAAGGGATCAAAATCTCAAAGAATATGCAAAACAAAGAACTAAAGATAATAAATGACCCAAATATGCACTAAAAAGCATGGGAACAAGGCTAATTCGGGGGCTAAATATGCGCTAATTATGGTCACATCAAAACTCAAATACTTCTTTGTGAAAGAAAGTATTAGCTCGTCATTCTCAATGAGTAATGAGTTATAAACTTTTACAAGATGATTGCTCCCACTAAATTCCATGTCTTCACATGATAATTTCCAACTCCCACTTAATTCCATATGTTTCGCAATTGACTACTCAATCGAAACATTTCAAGAATTGAAATATATTTTGCTTTGCCAAGTTATTAAGATAAAACCATATATCCTCCCAGCATATCGTTTCAAAATACCTATTTTGAAGAGGTTTCAATCTTAACCTTATAGAAAGAGATTTTAATCTCTAACTCATTCATTTTATAATGATGCATAGCAATGTCATTATTTAAATGTGAATTATATCTAATATACGTCCTTCTCAAACTACCCTTTTCGGAAGGAGGTTTAACCATTTCATTTTCATAATGAGGTTAAGTAATGACATTCGCGTGGTTAATACTTAACTTAGCTCTTGTGGATATCGGTATATCATTCTTTGCAACTTTTAGTCATAAATCTTATTTATTTTCGAGGATGCAACTTTGATTCATTTAGGCTCTTAAGTAAATATCAATATTGAAACTATTGGTCAAATGTCGTTCATAAACTAGTCAAAACTCTTGTTAAGACTTTACATTAGTCATTCTTATTCCAAAACTTTCTTTTGGTCTCTTCGTGTAGTTATCTTGAGAACATATTCTTTTGATTACTTCACTTGGTCTCTTTTGTCATGTAGATTTCATCTATTCGAGACCATAGATCTCATCTATTCGTGTATAATATCTGCATAGGTATACAAATCATTCTTTCTTGCGTAGATCTCATTTACACAAGTACACAAATCTTGCTTGGTGTCCTTTGTGTCTTCATTTTCTCCTACTCTATCTTTAGAATGAATACACTAGAGATTCAAAGATAGCATATGAGGCACAAATAATGATTTTTGAAGTATAAGGAGGACTATCTAACACCCGAGGTTGACTAATTGTTTTAGATTTGATAAGTGTACTTGGTGATTGACATTCCTTAAAGAGAGTTCCTCAACTCAATATCACTTTATAATTGATCATACACAAGCCTTAAGCTTGTGGACATATAATGAATCCCATCATTATAATTGTCCCTTAGCTCATTTTAAGTGAATGATCATATGTTTCTATGAGCAAGCATATAAAGACGAATTTTTAGAACAAGGATAAAATACGATAAAACGGGTGACTTAGGTTGAAAACCAAGCCACCATAATCCAAAATACAACAATTGTTTTAGAAAGGATCAAACATTTCCATGTCGAACACGGAAATCAAAAGGTTCTAAAAATCCAAAACATAAGTTAAAATAAGACAATAAAAAGCCAAGCTTCATGGAAGCTACTCCTAGCTTCTTGATGGTTTCTCAAGCTTGCTTTTCTTTTCCCTTGTCCTTGCTTGGTGGAGGCCCTATTTACAATAAAAAGGGGATACATTATCACAACTTTGTATCACAATACCATAGTTGAATTAGAAACATAAAAGAAAGGATAGTCATTTACCTACTGGAGTGATCTTTCCAGCTTTAATGTCACCAAGATATTTGGAACAATTTCTTTTCCAATGTCCAACACCATTACAATAATGGCATTTATCAAGAGGACGCTTTTTGATTTTTGAAGTGCTAGCTTCATAAGTCTTAGCTTTGGTGAAAGTGGGAGCTTGGTTCTTACCCTTCTTCCCATTCTTCTTGAACTTCCCCTTGCTTTTGGTGCTTATGTTAAGCACATCCTTAGGTGGGTTAACATTTAACCCCATGTCTCTTTCGGCTTGCACAAGTAACTTGTGCAACTCTTCAAGAGACACGTCCTTGTCTTGCATGTTAAAATTCACCCGGAATTGAACATATGCCTTGACTTTGGATAAGGAGTGTAGAATCCTATCTACAATGAGTTCTTTGGGGATTTCAACCTTTTGAATCTTCAAAGTCTCGACTAGCTCCATTAATTTGAGCACATGAGGGCTAACCTTTTGGCCCTCTTTGAAGTCGAGATCGAAGAATGCCGCGGCCGCCTCATATTGGACGATCCGCGGAGTTTGTGAAAACATTGTCACAAGCTTGGAATAGATTTCATTAGCGGTGCCCATCTTAAAGGCTCTCCTTTGGAGATCCGCCTCCATCGCAAAGATCAACACATTTTTCATTGCGGCGGACTCCTTGTGGTAAGCCTCATATGCTTCCCTAGTAGCGGCACTCGACCTAGCATTAGGTTCGGGTGGAGAGGCCTCGGTGAGGTAACGAAGCTTGTCGTCACCTTGGGCGGCTAATTTGAGTTGGGCATCCCAATCGGAAAAATTTGACCCATTCTTTTCAAGTTTACAACGAACCATGAAGGATCGGAGCAATGAAGTATTAGTCTGAGGTGTGGCGTTGGTGTTTGGAGTGGCCATTTGTTATGAGAAATATATGTGATCTACAAAACGAATATTAAAGGAATAGAACATATGTCGTTTCAAAAATAATAATACTCATAAAATTAATTTAAACAAGTTTTATTGCATTTATCTAGTGACCTCTACCCAACTTTGATAAATGATTCCAAGACCCAAATTCATATTAATTTAGGCATCGGTAAAGCCGAAAACAACCCTTATCAATATAACTCGGTGGATTAACCTTTTAATCGATTCTACTTTTAGAACTCTTGGTCGATAAATTTACATTGAAATTTATCTTTAGCCCGAAACACATCCGGCAACCGTCGAGAATACTTTCGTTGAGTTCAACCCAAATTTCGAATAAATGTGTCCATGATCCAAATTTACATCAATTTGGGCATCGGTAAAGCCGAAAACAACCCTCGTCTTTATAAATTTGGTGGGTAGACATTTATCACCCACTTCCCCTACGTAACATGGTTTGTACCCCGGTAAAGCCGGGTGCACTCCCTCGCGAAATAGGTTTTCATGGTTTCTACTTTTTGGTAAGGCTATGTCTCAATTGATTATTTTAGCGAGAGGTCATGTCAATTGTTGGGAAATTAGCGCCAATCTCCCACGCGCAACGGAATCAACCAATCGACAAGTAAACCGTAAAAGTAAATAAATGTAAGCAATAATAAGATGAGACGATATTTAGGGTCAAACCCAGGGCAAAACCTTCCAAACCGGAAGTAAAACCCACTAGCCAAATCGACTAGAATCCACTAAAATAATATAGTACCTGTACAACGTAACCGTCTCGAATTAATACCAATTCGAAACCCACAATAATATAAGATGACAATCTCTAGCCCTCAAGTAATATTAGTCAATGCCACTAATATAACCCTTACAGTAACCTCCTAAATTATTGTATTATAACATCCGTTATACTGCCTCTCACCCTCAAACCCCGACTGTAATTTTATTTACTAGTCACCTTGTTTGATTATAATTTGTGAGATATTTTTCCAAAGGATTTGACATCCTTTATATAGCCACGTAAAAGTGACATTACAACTACCCATCATAAATCACCTTACGTTGTATACACATATGAATTAAAACAATTCATATGTTTTTCACGTATATGTTAAACAAATGAATGTATTCATTTAACATCACATAATGTTACAAGTGCATCATTAACACATGTAACAATCCAAATTAAAATCTTGTGTTGGATGAGTTACAATATCCAACAAATCTCCTCCTCCAAGACAAGAGACTACCACCGAGGAATCAACTATTGGCCTTTTGAAATTACCAACTGCACACCCGAGTTAGTATCCGGTCCTCACCCTAACTCACTATCACGGCCAATGCACTGTGTATAGCCTAAACCCAGTCAATGACGTTACTTGACTCCGAAGAGAAACCTCTTGCACTCCACCTTTCTACCAGCAGGAATTTTACCTTTGCGCCCGTTTGTAACCTGAAAACAATCTACCTTCGTCGCCTCTTCCACGAACGAAACACGTGCACGATTTTTCCGTTTCCAGCCATCCTGTGTGGTTTTTACTGCATATGCATCCAGACGGTATAAACCACGACGTAGCTCCCCCTTCACGAGGACCATATAACCCTTAGTCACTTTCATTACTCCCCCATGAGCTTTACACCCATAACCCTCGGAGTCTAGTTGACTAAGTGAAATTAAATTCTTCCGCAACCTTGGAACATAGGCAACCTTGTCCAAAGTGTGCACCACCCCATTTGACATTTTGATTTTCACCACCCTAATACCCATGACATCAACTATTGAGTTATCAGCCAAACTCAATTTCCTAGCCACGCCTTCTTGGAGCTCCTCAAAACTGTCCTTCCGGGTGCAAATGTGGTTGACACAACCAGAATATAATATCCATTCTTCCTTGGAACACACGTCGTTTACATTCGTGACCGCAAATATGTCACTACCATCGGTAAGGAAACAACCACTACTTCCTTCACCGGCAACCAAGTTGGTGTCGCCCTTGTTTTCTTCATTCTCGCATTTCTTAGGACAAAACCGCCTAATATGCCCAATATCACCACACTTGAAACACTTCACATCATTATTCCTAGAAGCTTTCCTGGACCGAGACCTGCAATGCTTCGATCCATCCTCCCTGTTAAATGATCGACCTCTCCCATCCCGAGCAACTGCAACTGTACCCGTACTGTCGCTCCGTATCCCAGCCTTGTCCTTCTTCCTCACATCAAAGGACAATAAAGCTGTCTGTGCTTGCTCCACCGTGATGGTGTCTTTACCGTACAAAATAGTATCCACATAAGTCTCATATGTGTCCGGGAGAGAATTGAGGAGTAATAACGCCTTATCTTCCTCCTCAAGCGTTACTTCGATCTTCTTTAACTCGTCTAACAGTCCATTGAACAAATTCACATGTCCAATTAAATTATCATCCTCATCCATCCTCAACCGATATAACCGCCGCTTCAAAAGCAACTTGTTGGGCAAACTCTTCGCCATGTAGAGCTTCTCCAACTTTTCCCATATCACTGATGGAGAGTCGTCATCAAGAACACAACAGATGACAGAATCCGAGATGCACAACCTAATAGTACTTGCACACTTAGTGCAAACCTCTTCCCAGTCGGCATCACTCATCTTCTCCGGCTTACCGTCAACTCCTTTCAAGGCTCTAGCCAAGCCAAGATGAACCAGAAGATCCTTCATCCTTCTTTGCCAAAGGGTGAAACTACTTTTACCATCAAATTTTGGTACTGCAAATTGAGACCCCAAATTTGACATCCTTGACAATTATAAACCAACCACCGGACCGAGCCTACTGGCTCTGATACCACTATTGGGAAATTAGCGCCAATCTCCAACGCGCAACGGAATCAACCAATCGACAAGTAAAACGTAAAAGTAAATAAATGTAAGCAATAATAAGATGAGACGATATTTTGGGTCAAACCCAGGGCAAAACCTTCCAAACCGGAAGTAAAACCCACTAGCCAAATCGACTAGAATCCACTATAATAATATAGTACCAGTACAACGTAACCGTCTCGAATTAATACCAATTCGAAACCCACAATAATATAAGATAACAATCTCTAGCCCTCAAGTAATATTAGTCAATGCCACTAATATAACCCTTAGAGTAACCTCCTAAATTATTGTATTATAACATCCGTTATACTGCCTCTCACCCTCAAACCCCGACTGTAATTTTATTTACTAGTCACCTTGTTTGATTATAATTTGTGAGATATTTTTCCAAAGGAATTGACATCCTTTATATAGCCACGTAAAAGTGACGTTACAACTACCCATCATAAATCACCTTACGTTGTATACACATATGAATTAAAACAATTCATATGTTTTTCACGTAAATGTTAAACAAATGCATGTATTCATTTAACATCACATAATGTTACAAGTGCATCATTAACACATGTAACAATCCAAATTAAAATCTTGTGTTGGATGAGTTACAATATCCAACATGAATTTATTATCTATCACGTTTTAAGTGAACTAAAGCGGTGAACTACGATAATTCTAACCAACTTAGGACTCAAAATTAGTCTCCACTAACATATTGATAATAATTTACTTTTATTTCTTAAAATTTGTTCATTAATGGACTCAAAATTAAAATAAAATGCCATAAACTCCAAATAAATCATAAAAATTTCAAATAAATTTGAAATTTGAAATTTAAACTTATGAACATTCTGGAAAAATACCATGACACTCATAATGTTCAAAAAACTTAGGTTAAAATTTCGAAAATTTATCGGGAAAAACATTGTTGCGGTTTATCGGATTTATCAAATATAATCATAAAAACATGAGAAAAATTATATTTATCAACTTTTAAATTTAGATCTGAAATAGGTAATAAAATGCAACATGTGACGTTTTTCCTTAGTCATGAAGTATGTTTTTGCAATTATTCACTAATTAAGTCACTATTTAATGTATTGGATTATTCGATGGTCAAAAAGCTGAATAATGGGAGCTATGGTGATATTGAGAATTCTGCCATGGTTGCTAAATTGCTGTTGGAAAACATCCAGAAACAGTTGCACAATGATCCTAGGAATGTGCAACTTCAAGTAGAGGAGAGAGTGCCAGCTGCTTCATACAAAGAGCTTGATGATGCCAGGATTCTTTTCCTTGCACAAAAAGCTAAAGTTCAGTGGGTTAATCTAGCAGATGACAACACTAGGTACTTTCATAGTACCATTAAAGCAAGACGTGCCCAGAATAAAATTCTAAAGATTAAAGATATGCATGGGGTGATGTGTACTGAGATTGCTACCATTGAACATGCCTTTGTTGAGTACTATCAGGAGTTGTTAGGTAGCTCTACTGAGGTTGTCTCAGTATGTCCTGCTGTTGTTAAAAAGGGCAGTGTAGTGACTGATGAGCATGCTAGAGGGATGGTTCAGCAGGTAACTGATGATGAGATTAGGGCAGCACTCTTCTCTATTCCTGTGGAGAAGGCTCCTGGCCCTGACGGCTATTCTGCTGGTTTTTTCAGAGATGCGTATGATATCATAGGAGTTGATGTGATTCAGTCTGTTAAAGAATTCTTCAGGATTGGCAGACTGTTACAGCAAGTGAATGCTACTGTGCTTACACTTATTCCAAAGGTGGACTGCCCCAACTCAGTCCATGATTTTCGACCTATTGCTTGTTGCAATGTCATTTACAAATGCATCTCAAAAATCATTTGTAAAAGGTTGTCTGGAGTGTTGATGGACATTGTTAGTATGAATCAGAGTGCCTTCATTAAGGATAGAGAGATTGTTGATAATATTCTTATATGTCAGGATTTGGTAAGGCTTTATGGGAGAAAATCTTGCACACCTAGGGCCCTGCTTAAAATTGATCTTAAAAAGGCCTATGATTCCATTGAATGGGCCTTTATTAAGGACATGCTGATTGCTCTTGAGTTCCCTGATCAGATGATACAGTGGATTATGGTGTGTGTTACCACAACGTCCTTCACCATCTCTTTGAATGGGTCACACTTTGGATATTTTCAGGGACAACGGGGTTTGAGGCAAGGGGATCCTATGTCTCCCTTGCTTTTCACACTGTGTTTAGAGTATTTCTCCAGGATTCTCAGGGTTGTTACTGAGAAACCTGACTTCAGATATCATTCCCTATGTAGGGGACTGAAGCTCAGTCATCTAGCTTTTGCAGACGATCTTTTGCTGTTCTGCAGAGCTGATACAGCTTCCATTACTACCATTTTGAGAGCTTTTCTGACATTCTATGAAGCATCTGGCCTGTGCATGAACAAGGCCAAATCAGACATGTATTTGAATGGTATTGATGACAATCTAGCTACACAACTAGTCAGACTTGCAGGTTTTAAGATGGGGCAATTCCCATTTAGATATTTGGGTGTCCCAATTTCTTCCAAAAGACTGAGTATAGCTGATTGTAACAGGGTAGTGGACAAAATTGTAGCACGAATTAGAGGTTGGGGAGCTAAACATCTTAGCTATGCAGGGAGGTTTGTTTTGGTTAAGGCCGTCCTAACTCAGATGCATGCTTATTGGGCTAGGATCTTTTTGTTACCAAAGGGTGTCATTCACAAGGTAGAATGCATCTGCAGGAACTATCTCTGGGCTGGGCATGCTGAGTATAAGCATTCTCCCCCTGTTGCTTGGGAGACCTGCTATTTACCTAAGGAACAAGGTGGGTTAGGTATCATTAATTGCCATCTATGGAATGTTGCATTGATAGGCAAATATGCGTGGTGGATCCATAGCAAGAAGGAGAGTCTCTGGGTTCAATGGGTGCATCATATTTATATAAAGCATAATGAATGGTGGATGTATGAACCAACTCAGAATTCTAGTTGGACATGGAGACAGATTTGCAAGGTTAAGGATATCCTTAAACCTGGTTTTTTGAATGGAGTTTTGGATGGGAACTATTCTATTCAGAAGGGATATCAATGGTTACTTGGTCCTTGCTCCAAGAAGGATTGGGTACCTATGGTCTGGAATAGAGTTTGCTTGCCTAAGCACAATTTTAGTACATGGATTTATGTCCAACAACGGTTCTTAACGCAAGATAGACTGCAAAAGTTTGGTGCTATTACTGCTGGAGTGTGCTATCTGTGTGGAATGCAGTTGGAAACTCACAGACACTTGTTCTTTGATTGCGTGTTTAGTATGCAGTGTTTGATACATCTGCAGCATTGGCTACAAGTTCAGTGGCAAGGAGATGTAATGGATTGGATTATTCGATGGAGGTGTCGATCTTTGATGAAGAAACAGGTGGTAATGGCTGCAATTTTTGGTCTCATTTACAGTATTTGGCATTGTAGGAACAAATGCAGATTGGAAAATTACATTACCCAACCACGACAAGTTGTGAAAGGAGTGCAGCAACTGATTAAAATTCGAGTGAACAAAGGCGAGTTTGATAAGGGAAGTGTTAAATGTAAGGCTTGGCTACAAAATGTATTAGTTTAGTAGCTTAGTTTTATGATGGACTATGATAAGTGTATGGTGTGCTATATTTGATCTTAATGAGATTCACATTTTCACCAAAAAAAAAAAAAAAAAAAAAAAAATAAGTCACTATTTATGTTATTTTTCTTCTAAAAATTCATAAATCATGCATAAAGACTTCATTATAGCCAATAATTTTACACACATCTGGTAAAATTGCATATGACAACATACTAAATTTCTATGACCATATTCGAAATTTATCTCATATTAACCCATTTTTCATTTAAATTCGATTTTTATCATGAAAAATCCATATTTTGAGCATAAAAACTCCAAAAATTATGAAACTTTACAGGTCATCTAAAAATAATATATGTGAAAACATATCGAAAAACCAATGAAAAATTCGAAGTTTAGCTAATTTTAGTCCGAAAATGACATTTTTATCATAAAATCACATTTTTAATGCCATTATTATATAAAATGAACAATAAAAATCCATAAATTAACCAAAATATCCTAAATACATTTTAGGATCAGAGACTTTAACATGCATAAGTGATTTCGTGATATATCATAATAAACACAAATTTATAAGTTTTATATGTTAATCGTATAACTCGGAAAAACTAGAACCGATTTGCATGCAAACAACCTAAGGCTCATGATACCACTTGTCATAAATCTATATCTCAAAACTTAACATATTCATATATGTTTCAAATTAATTTAGTCATGAAATTAATTGTTGATCTTATGCATGCAAACAAAAATAAGGATAAAGAAGAAATCATCATTCTTACATTGGATATTTCGGATTATTGGGCACAAGTGAGTTCTCCTACTCACTTGTTCTTAAGCTCTCCAAATATTGGATGAACAAGGATTCAAGTATTGAATCCCTCCCAAAGATTAATATCCAAGGTAACCTCTAAATAAAATTAATATTATTGATACTAGAACAATATTAATTTGAATAAAATTGACCCAAAAATATTATTTTGTTCTCTTAATATTCGGCTAAGAGAAGGGAGAAAGAGGAAGAATTTTATCTTTCTAAAACTCTATTTTAGATAGTTGACTGAATGAATAATACACTAACATTTGATGTAGTGTATAAGGTAAAAAATTAAAGGAAAAACCCATGGTTTTCTCTTGGACAAAACCGGGTAGAGGGAGGGGTTTTTTATGGCCAATGCATGAGCAAGGTGTTCTTCACAAGAGGCACTAGGTTTGCATGGCTAGGTTTAGGAAGAATGATTATGTTTTCCACTTAATTAATCAACATAATATTTATCCTGAATCACCCCATTTTTTCGGTCCAAATGAGATAAAATGGATTCCATTTTATCTTTGTCAATTTGTCACATGTTACATATCATGTAAAATTGTTATGTATTTTTAACGTATTAAAAATCAATGCATTAATAAAAAATACGTCATATACAAAATCGACTTAGTAATTCATAATTACTTGTACCAAAATAATTTACCAATTATAAATCACAACATCTTGTATTTATAATAATTTATTCATTCAGTTTAATTGCTTCCGTAAACAATAATTTCATCTAAGCAATAAAACAATTCGATTACTCAGACCGTATCTTATTTAATCAAATTACAATGAGACACGTAAATATTACTTCCAAAGTCGTCCGTCAATTTTAAGTAATTTAATTAACCCGTATCGTCATACGATCAATTAAATAATCAATTAAGAGTGTTACCCTTTAGGTATGACCTAAGGGGATCAATTGATCACCACCGTCGCACGACAGTAATGTCAAACTCTAGTCAGCCAATAATTACCGATATGTGTGGACCAGTTGACAGTAAAATATTACTTCCCAATTGTATTCTTTAGAATGAGACTTTAAACATGTGATCATCATGATCAACAGTTGTGATCGCATTATTGTCGGAGGACACATATTCCAACAGATTCAATTTCTACATGTTCAATATAAGAATATTCTTTTAACGCTAATATCCTCGTAGAACTATCTTTATAGGTCTGGATACCTTAGAGTTGTATTATTCTTCTCCTAAGTCTTTCATCATTCACAATGATCAATATGTTGCTTACATATAAGACTAGTAACACCACATTACTCCCACTAAACTCCATAATTAAACAAAACTAATCGACAACTCGAGAAAGGTTTATCACATGATCAAAATACACACTTTAACTCCTTAACATCTACTTAATACTTCTTCTTAAGTTTTCAGCCTACCTTAGGATAGTTGCAATTTTCAAAACTCATGCAAGATGATCTTAAAATCAAACTATTACAGAATCCGAATTCAATGAAACTTTGTTGTAGCGTGCAAAACTCTTTGCGATAAATTAACCAAGCTAAATGAACATCTTCATGTTTATGCTCACTTCGGACTCTTGTGGAGTTTGAACTATAAAAAGCATGTTAATAAGTTATAGGTTTATTACTTTCAAAAGGTAACATGACTCATGTCTATTTTAGGTTTAGAAGAAATAATAACTGATTTTGACCAAGAAAGAACCTCTTCCTACTTCCTACGTCTTATTCTTAGTTTGTGGCTCTTGAACATTTTCTCCCACTCTGTCTTTAAGAAATAATCCTCTTTTCTCCAAACACAGCATCACGAGCCACAAACCCTTTGTTCTCGTGATCATGTAGGAAGAGAGACCACATTTTCACCATCGAAACAAGCTACAATTTAGGTACCATGCCTAACCATATCTCATATGAAATGTAGATGATTGCTTTAATTATGTTTTGTTTTAGTGGAAATTTAAATGCGAGACAAATTTTTATAACAAAAACTTCCTCCAACATTATTGGAAAGATATAATCATATCATAATAAGTGAACTTGTGACACCATATCACACTCCTTTTGGTGCATATGAAAGTCTTCACTTTATTGTTTCTTATTTTAACAAAGTACTAATACTTTGGTTTCATAACCTCTAGGTTTTGATACCATTTAAACATTCATTTGAACTCATTCAAAGAATTTCTCTTCTAACCTCATTAAGTGGATACCAAGTATCTACCTAGTTTGTTAGTAGAAGAGATGAAGAAGTAATAACCTTTTCTGATTTAAATTATATTCAACCATACACTTCAAAGTGTAAATAGGGCGAATATCTTGTTCTATTCATAATACTTTTCTAGAAAGAAATCATGAATTAATCTTGGTTTAAATATAAGATTTGCACACACCAAGATATTACCAATCAAATGGTTTGGGACACTAGTCAAAACTAGTTTCTAAATGCAATTTTCAATCACGAATTGAGAAATGATTGCGGTCACCAACTTGAGTCTTGAATATATGACATTTATTTTTAGTTTGAATATAATTACCTTGACTTGTATGGTCTCACCATAAACTTAATCGTGGTATATAAGGGCACAACGCTTGTTTTAATTGCACAATAGTGAAATCCTTTGTGTTTTTCTACAAAAACTTCAACTATATTCTTATTTAGAGTTGGTGTATATCAGAACAATTATTGAGATACATTTCTAAATACTAAACTAAAATGAGTACACTACAATATTCATATGTTCATGGATGAAATGGCAACTACCCTAGTTCCATTCATGCAAATTTCTGAACTTATTCTTGCTAGTCGTCGTACGATTACTCAATGTTATTATTCTAAGGATTTACAAAACCCTCGGATTGTGTTATGAACACATCCTCCTCTAAATACCCATTTAGGAAGTTGGTTTTGACATCCATTTGCTATATTTCATAATCATGAAATGTGGTAATTTCAAACATGATTTACATATTTGTATCAAATACTCATGATGTGGTAATTGGCAAGAATGCAATGTCAATGTCATAGATATTTAGGAAGGAATATGTTGGAGTCACACGACCAACTTCCTTAATCTTTACTTATTGGAGTTTGTATCTATTTTAGTGTCTAACATCTTCTCTTTCGATCCTAGTTCTATCCTTATCGATTAAGATAGGTACTTACTTCTTATTGCTCCCACTAACTTCAAGAATTTCTACTTGATGAAGACTTCTCTTCAAATAAATTTTTAGTTAATCCTTCACAAGGGTTAACTCTATTGTGGTATTTGGTTTAATCAAAATTTCTAACAAATCAATTTACCAATTTCACATTGTCATGTTCTTAATAACTTAAGTACTTGATGACAAGTGTTTAGGTTGAGCAATAAGATTTTTGAACCGTGGATGCATTGAAGATATTATCAAAACTTATTTTGACTAATCATTACTTCCATTCAGTTTTCTTCACAAGAAATCATACATAGTCATGTTAGGAATGTAAGATACTAATCTTATATGACATAGGACAACTCCTATGGAGTTCTATGGAATGGAACGATTCCTATTGAACTAGTCCATGTCCTATTTAAATGGTTTATTTGAGGATTTAGAAAGAGGTTCTATTTGTCTTTGGCAATAGTGGTTTAATGGAGAAATAAGTTAAAATCGAAATGATATCGTATATTAATAGAAGAAATGATAAAGAACATCATAAAACAACAAAATAGTGGGAAAAGAAACATTGATCGTTAATCTATGAAAACATTTTAACATGTTTTAGCATTTATATAATGAATTCTACCCAATTATATAAATGATTACGAGATCCAAATCCATATTAACTCGGGCACGAGAAAACCAATACATCCTTCACCAATATAACTCCTTGGATTAACTCCTTAACCGATTCTACAATTAGAACTCTCGGTCGATGAAATTACGTTAAGTTCATCTCTAGCCTCGGTACATAAGACTAGTCTTCATGTCCCGTTGAGACCAACCAAATTTCGCGTGTAATAGCTTTTTATTACCCCACTTACCCGATGAAAAATGAAAGTACCACGGGAAACCGAATCTACCCTAAATGTCAAAGGGATTCATGGGCCCTACTATTTGGAAAGGCTAATCTCAATTTTAAATATGTGAAAGGTCTTGTCGATTTATTATCTATCACCTTTTATGTGAACTATATTAGTGAAATACGATAATTATAATCGACACGGTCGAAAAATGATATATATATATATATATATATATATATATATATATATATATATGCACGTGATGTTAATGGCGATTTGGCAATGCATGTAACATATAAAGAAAAATGCAAAGCGAATAAAGAAAATAAATTTCCTAGTATGGCCTTTCCTAAAATAGAAAATCTTATATTCTATTACATATTCGAAAACCAACTCCATTGGTCCCTTGAACTTCAAGTGGCACGCCTCTCAAGAACACCGTCTTCATCGGAACGCCTTTTCGAATGGCACCGTCTTGAATAAACTTCGGAATTACAAATAATAAATAATAAAATGTACATTGTAGTTCCTATTATACATTTGTAAAAAGAAATCAAATAAAATAAAAATAAAAGTGATACGAGATCACATTAAATAACAACCGAATCAATATTCCCTTACATTACGAGTAATACCGATTAAAACTAAGGTCATACTAAGATAAAATTACATAATTCAAAATTATATAAATGAAATATAACATTTATCAATAAAAATTGCAGCATTAGTATATGTGTCTAATTGTTGGGAAATGTGTCCTCAACAATAGTGCGACTACATGATTTAAATATCATTATTAAATCTCATTTTAAAGAATACAATTGGGAAGTATTTTTACTGTCAACTGGTCAACATATATCGGTAATGATTGGCTGACTAGAGTTTGACATTACTGTCGTGTGACGGTGGTGATCAGTTGACCCCCTAGGTCATACCTATAGAGCAACACTCTTAATTGATCATTTAATTAATCGTATAATGTTACGAGTTAATTAAATTACTTGAAAAATTGATGGACGATTTTGGAAGTAAAATTTACGTATCAAATTGAAATGTGATTAAATGAGATACGGTCCGAGTAATCGAATTGTATCGTTACTCGGATGAAATTATTGTTTAAAGAAACAATTAGATTTGAATGAATTATTATAAATGCGATTTATAAACGGTAAAATATTTTGGTACAAGTAATTATGAATTACTAAGTCGATTTTTGTATATGACGTATTTTTATTAATACGTTGATTTTTAACATGTTAAAAATACATAACAAATTTATGTTACATATGACATGTGACATATTGACATTTGACAAAAATAAAACGGATTCCATTTTATCTTCAAATGGACCGAAATATGGGTGTGATTAACAAATTGTATTGTGTTAATAAAGATTAGTGGAATTCATGATTATTACTCTAATTTAGGCATGCATACCTAGTGTCTTTTGTGTAAGAGCACAAAGACCATGCATTGGCCATCTCCCTTCACCCTACCCGGTTTTCCCTTGGAAAGAA
Source organism: Silene latifolia (assembly GCF_048544455.1). Taxonomy (NCBI): domain Eukaryota; kingdom Viridiplantae; phylum Streptophyta; class Magnoliopsida; order Caryophyllales; family Caryophyllaceae; genus Silene; species Silene latifolia. The sequence goes on from NC_133534.1 coordinate 119,335,709, forward strand.
CAAGGGTTCTTTTACTTATTATCTTTATCATTCACCATATGAAGTGTGTGTAAGATAATTTTATTCATTTCACTTCATATTATTATTTTTAGAGAGATAAAAATAATCCTCTTCCTCACCTCTCCTCCTACCCGGTTTTAGGAGCTAAAAACCAAACAATTTTGGTTCAATTTTTCACAAGATTAATATTATACTAGCTCAAATAATATTAATTAGATTAAGAGTTAGCTTTGGGTATTATTCCTAAGGAGAGATCCTACACTTGGATCTTATTCTTCCATTAAAGGAAAGCTCAAGTACAAAAGAAAAGGAGATTTCTTTTGTGCCCATTTGAACCGAAATTTCAATGTAAGAATGTGATTTCTTCTCCTTTTATTATATTGTTTGCATGCATAAAATCCACATTTAATTTTATGACAAATTAATTTCGACATATATGAGTATGTTAGTATGTATATGAATCTACATTTCCTTCAATCGGTATCATGAGCCACGGTTGTTTGCATGCAAATTGGTTAAAAGTTTTTCCGAGTTATAAGAATAACAAATAAAACTTATAAAATTTGTGTTATTATGATATATCACGAAATTAATCCATGCATGTTAATATTTCTGGTCCTAAAATGTTTTAGGATATTTTGGTTAATTTTTCGGATTTTTATTGTTCATAATTTACAATAATGGCATTTAAATGTGATTTTATGAGTAAAAATGTCATTTTTGGTCTATAATTAGCTATACTTCGAATTTTCCATTAATTTTTGGATATGTTGTCACATATATTATTTTGAGATAACCTGTAAATTTTCATAATTTTTGGACTTGTTATGCTCGAAAAATGAATTTTTCATATTAAATTCGGATTTAGGTGAAAAATAGGTTAATATGAGTTAAATTTCGAATCTGGTCATAGAAAATTAATATGTTGTCACATGCAATTTTACAAGATGTGTGTAAAATAATTGGCTATAAAGAAGTCTTTTTGCATGATTTATGAATTTTTGAAGAAAAATAGCATAAATAGTGACATTATTAGTGGAAAATTAATAAAACATAATCTATGACTTAGGAAAAACGTCTAATGTTGCATTTTATTATATTTTTCAGATCTAAAATTGAAAAGTTAATGAAAATAATTTTTCCATGTTTTTATGATTATTTTAGTTAAAATCGATAAACCGCAACATTGTTTTTCCGGGAAAATTTCGAAATTTTTAACCTAAGTTTTTGAACATTATGAGTGTCATGGTATTGTTCCAGAATGTTCATGAATTTAAATTTTGAATTTTGAATTTATTTGAAATTTTGTGATTTATTTGAAGTTTAATAGCTTATTTTTGTAATTTTGGACCATTTATGAACAATTTTATAAAATATGGGTTAATTATGGTCAAATAATTAGTGAAGACTAAATTTTGAGTCCTAAGAGGTTAGGGTAATTAACTTATGCATAAATATGAGTTTATGTATTTTTGTGATTATAAAAATGTTGAAATCACGCAAATCCGTAAAAACCGAGTAATATACGATATTGGCTAATTAAAGGCGATTTAGCATAAAATTGAGCATGTTCATACATATTATAATGCTGCATTTTCTTTATGATTGTCATAATTTTAATTTATGTAATTTTTGAATTATGTAATTTTACTTAGTATGGCCTTAGATTTAATTGGTATTTCCCGAAATGTATGGGAATATCGATTCAGTTGTAATTTTATTGTGATCTCGTATCACCGTTTTGTAATTTAATAGATTTATTTTATTTTAGTTACAAATGTATAATAGGAAATTATGTAATTTATTATGTAATTTTATTCATTCCGGAGTTCCCAAAGACGGATTTCTTCAAGAATGGTGATACATAAAGACGGTGTTACCTCGAGATGCGTGCCACAACCGAAGATCAAGGGACCAATGGAGTTGGTTTCCGAATATGTAATAGTTAAATAGTTTTTCTATTTTAGGAAAGGCCATACTAGGATTTATTTATCTTTATGCTTGCATTTTGTTTTATGTCACATGCATCGCTAAATCGCCATAACTAAGACATGCATCCTTATTTTATCGAGTTTATCGACCGTGTCAATTAGAATTATCGTAGTTCACCGCTTTAGTTCACTTAAAAAGTGATAGATAATAAATTGACATGACCTCTCGCTAAAACAATCAATTGAGACATAGCCTTACCAAATAGTAGAAACCATGAAAACCTATTACGCGAGGGAGTGCGCTCGGCCCCACCGGGGTAGAAACCTTGTTACGTAGGGGAAGTGGGTGATGAATGTTAATCCACCGAATTCATGTTGATAAGGGATGTATCGGCCACACCGTGCCCAAGTTAATGTGGGTGTGGATCATGGACACATTTATTCGAAATTTGGATTGAACTCAACAAAAGTATTTGATAAGGGATGTATCGGCCCCACCGTGCCCTTGTCGATGTGTTTTGGGCTAGAGATAATTGTTAATGTAATATTATCGACCAAGAGTTCTAAAAGTAGAATCGATTAAACGTTAATCCACCGAGTTATATTGATAAAGGATGTATCGGCCCCACCGTGCCTAAGTCGATATGAATTTGGGTCTTGGAATCATTTATTATAGTTGGGTAGAGGTCACTATATAAATGTTCATATCTTGTTAATTTGCAAGTATGATTTTAAAAGACAAATGTTAATATTTCCTTCCTCCATATTTGTAGTGCATTACAATGAATCCAACAAATGCTACCGCACCAATAACTATTGAGTCATATCACAATGTTCTTGACGACATATGCTCCAACAATGATTTCGATACTACTAGAGAACTTCATTTCGGGATAGGTTCGGATGGAAACCTTAACTTCATCACCTCTTCTAAAACACCCACTTCTACTAGACCTCGTGTGAGTCCGTCTCAGGAAGACTACCTCATGCGATCTATAGGGTCTTTTTCTTTGGAAGATAAAGATGCCAAAGCTAGTGGGAGCTCTAGCAATCAAGTTCTTGCTTCAAAGGGCAAGAGGTTCAAGAAGAAAGGAAAGAAAATCAAAAACTTCAAGCAAGTTAATCATGAGTGCCATTATTGCTATGGCATGGGACATTGGCTTAGGAATTATCCCGTGTATTTGCGAAATATAAGGGAAGGACTCATTACTCCAAAAGGTACAATTCCTAAAGAAATTTATGTTATTGATATAAATTATACTTCCACTACAACATGGGTACTAGATACCGGTTGTGGTTCTCACCTTTGTAATCATTTACAGGGTTTAAGAGATGTGGAGAGGCTTAGCAAGGGAGATGTGGATCTACGCCTTGGAAATGGAGCTCGGGTAGCGGCCGAATCCAAGGGAACTTATGTTTTAGCTTTGCCAAATGGATTTGAGTTGTATTTGAATAATTGTTTTTATGTGCCTACGCTCTCTAAAAACATTATTTCAATCGCCATGCTAGACATGGACGGTTTTTGTTTTGTCATTAAGAACAATCGTTGTACTATTTCTAGGAATGATTTGGTTATTGGCCAAGCTTCTTCCATTAATGGCATTTACATTTTAGAGACCTCAAATCCGACGAATGATATTTATAACATTCAATCAAAGAAACTCAAATCAAGTGACCCAAGTGAAGCGTTCATTTGGCATTGTCGATTAGGTCACATAAACGAGAATCGCATCAAAAGATTAATTTCGACTAATGTGATTACACCATTTGATTATCAATCATATGGTACATGCGAATATTGCCTAATTGGCAAAATGACTCGTAATCCTTTTAGTGGTAAAGGGACACGAGCTAGTGAGCTATTGGGACTCATACACACCGATGTATGTGGACCAATGACTATCACCGCTCGTGGTAATTATGACTACTTCATAACCTTCACCGATGATTTAAGTAGATATGGTTATATCTATTTAATGAAACATAAGAGTGAAGCGTTTGAGAAATTCAAGGAATTTCAAAACGAAGTAGAGAACCAATTGAATAAAAGGATTAAGGCACTACGATCCGATCGTGGTGGAGAATACCTTAGCCTTGAATTTGATTCACACTTGAAAAGTCGTGGTATTATATCACAACTTTCTCCACCCGGAACACCTCAACTTAATGGTGTTGCCGAAAGGAGAAATCGAACCTTACTTGACATGGTTCGATCCATGATGAGTCAAACCGAGTTACCGAACTCGTTTTGGGGATTTGCTATGCAAACCGCAATTCGATCTTTGAACAATAGTCCCACAAAGTCCACCGAAAAGACTCCATGTGAGATGTGGACGGGTAAGATCCCGAATATATCCTATATGAAGATTTGGGGATGTGATGCTTACGTCAAAACTAAGAACGACAACAAGCTTGCCCCAAGATCCGAAAAATGCATCTTTGTAGGTTACCCCTCGAACTCTCGAGGATATTACTTCTACAAACCCCAAGATCATAAAGTGTTTGTGTCTTTGAGGTGTCTTCTTAGAAAGAGAATTTATTTCTAAGAGACAGAGTGGGAGAATTTTTGAACTTGATGAAGTTCAAGAGCCACAAACCGAGATAGAGACGCAAGAAGATGTTCCTTCGTCGTCTAACGCGGTTGTACCTCCTCCACTAAGAAGGACGGGCCGAGTAATTCGCCATCCCGATCGATATGTGGGACTTATCGAGGAAGATGGAACACTCGATGTATTGCTTATGGAAAGTGATGAGCCCGCCACCTACAAGGCCGCAATCTCTAGTCCAAATTCCTCCTTATGGCTTGAAGCCATGAAGTCCGAAATGGATTCTATGCATGAAAATCAAGTTTGGGACTTGGTAGATTTGCCTAAAGGGGCAAGACCCCTCTAATGCAAATGGATATTCAAGGTTAAAAATGGCATAGAAGGACATGACGATGTCTACAAAGCTAGGCTAGTGGCAAAAGGATTTACCCAAGTCCAAGGTCTCCATTATGATGAGACCTTCGCCCCCGTAGCCATGCTAAGATCCATACGGATTTTGTTAGCGATCGCCGCATTTCATGATTATGAAATATGGCAAATGGATGTCAAAACCGCTTTTCTAAATGGGCATTTAGAAGAGGAGGTGTACATGATACAACCCGAAGGTTTTGTTGATTCTAAAAATCCTAACAAAGTGTGCAAGCTTAAGAGATCCATTTATGGTCTTAAGCAAGCATCTAGAAGTTGGAATCATCGATTCAATCATGTTATAAAGGAAAATGGTTTCACTCGAAATGTTGAGGAACCATGTTTATACATGAAATTCAGTGGGAGCAATGTTGTGTTCCTAATCTTGTATGTCGATGACATACTACTCATTGGAAATGATATTCCAATGTTGTCTTCGTTTAAGAAGTGGTTAGGTAACCACTTCCAAATGAAGGATTTAGGAGAGGCACAACGCATATTAGGTATCCGAATCTATAGAGATAGATCCAAGAGGATATTGGCACTAAGTCAAGAGTCTTATGTCGATAAGATTCTTCGACGGTTCAGCATGGACAAATCCAAAAGGGGTTTGGTACCTATGGTAACCGGGACGATATTGAGCAAGACTCAATATCCCTCCGAACCCCATGATGTTGAACGCATGAAGTTGATCCCTTACGCTTCCATTGTTGGATCAATCATGTATGCCATGATATGCACACGTCTCGATGTCTCGTATGCCTTGAGCATGACGAGTAGATATCAAGGAAATCCAGGTGAGAGTCACTGGATTGTCGTCAAGAACATCCTTAAGTACTTGAGAAGAACTAAGGATTCTATCCTTGTGTTTGGAGGAGACACTGAGTTGCGTGTTAATGGATACACGGACTCAAGTTTTCAAACAGATAGAGATGACATGAAATCACAAGCTGGTTTTGTTTTCATGCTCAATGGTGGTGCCGTAAAAGTGGAGAAGCTTCAAGGAAGTCAGAATCGCGGATTCGACAACGGAGGGCTGAGTACATAGCAAAGCATCGAAGCCGCCAAGGAAGCTATGTGGATCAAGCAATTCACGAAAGGTCTAAAAGTAGTACCTACCGCCAATGATCCCATCACTCTCTATTGTGATAATAGTGGGACGATCTTCCAAGCTAAGGAGCCGAAGTCTAGTAATAAATCTAGACATGTACTTAGAAAATATCATGTAATAAGAGATTTCATTGAAAGAAAGGAAATTGCGATTTGTAAGGTTGGGACGGATGACAACATAGCCGATCCGCTCACCAAGCCTTTATCGCAGGCTAAGCATGATGGACATGTTACGTCCATGGGACTTAAACGTGTACCAAGTTTTTGTTAGATTTTGAAATGAAATAAAAGTGTTGTTTTTGTTCATGTTCATAATCACATTTGTCTTTTATCTTTAATTTATACATTGTTACATCCAAACGGGTTGTAGAGACAATTGAACCCCGTTAAAGTGAACACGGATTAACATAGTATTTGCCCATAGTCACTTGTATGAGGTGACGTCTCGAAGTGACTAGAGTGTGAGGCGATTGATGGCAAGTTCAAGTGCCATAGAGTCATGTGAGATGACTAGTCGATCACATAGGCAGACTGTTAGGAACATTTTGTCGGGCCTTATGACCGCTTATAGAGTTCTGGCAAATTTATATAGCCTGGTCGTGGCGAGAGCTACTATAGTATTCAAATGAGTCGATTCTTTTGACTAAAGACTATTCACCTAAGATGGCACAGTTTCATATTAACTTTGATTTGTGTTACTATGACCTTCGTAAATGGGGTCAAATGGGCATATTTTGGGTTATGATGGCTGTGGCTAGTCGAAGGGAATGAGTGCGATAGGAATTGTCCACCCCTAGTCAGGGTTATAACAATATCTCAGGGCCACTCGAGGAGTAATGAACTGGAAATGCGTGGCCACGCTCGGAAGGAATCCAGAGTGGATAAATCCGGTCAAAACAGTTATTCTCCAGATCGAGGAAACCACTCTCGATATGATCACTTGCAAGTACGACCTGAAAGACACCTTGCATTGAGTGGGAGATAGTAATACGACAAGAGAATTGGTGACGCACACTTGTCGAGGACAAGTGGGAGATTGTTGGGAAATGTGTCCTCAACAATAGTGCGATTACATGATTTAAATATCATTATTAAATCTCATTTTAAAGAATACAATTGGGAAGTATTTTTACTGTCAACTGGTCAACATATATCGGTAATGATTGGTCGACTAGAGTTTGACATTCCGTCGTGTGACAGTGGTGATCGATTGACCCCTAGGTCATACCTATAGAGCAACACTCTTAATTGATCATTTAATTAATCGTATAATGTTACGAGTTAATTAAATTACTTGAAAAATTGACGGACGATTTTGGAAGTAAAATTTACGTATCAGATTGAAATGTGATTAAATGAGATACGGTCTGAGTAATCGAATTGTATCGTTACTCGGATGAAATTATTGTTTAAAGAAACAATTAGATTTGAATGAATTATTATAAATACGATTTATAAACGGTAAAATATTTTGGTACAAGTAATTATGAATTACTAAGTCGATTTTTGTATATGACGTATTTTTATTAATACGTTGATTTTTAACATGTTAAAAATACATAACAAATTTATGTTACATATGACATGTGACATATTGACATTTGACAAAAATAAAATGGATTCCATTTTATCTTCAAATGGACCGAAATATGGGTGTGATTAACAAATTGTATTGTTGAGAATTGGTTGGGCATTAAATTACCTCGACAAAATCTGCTTGATTGGAGAATCCATTTTCAGGGATCCAGGTCTAAGGGAGATGTCATCAATGGCGTCCTTAATGCTCTCATCTATTCCATTTGGAGGCAAAGGAACGCATGCAGGTTTGAGATGCAGCTACTCAGACCTCAAAAAGTCGCTGATAACTTAATCAAGGAGCTCAAAGTTTGGTTTGTTAATAATCAGGAGAGATCGAAGAAAAATGGGGATGATTGGATGAGGTTATTGTGTGGGAGATGATGAAGGCATGGTAGACATCCACAAAGAAGGAGGAGGAAGACGATGGATTTGGGGTTTATTTGATTGATTTTTTGGTTTTCTTCTAGATAAGGTTTTGTTGAAATTTGGTTTTGTTGTCCGTCTTTATGTTGTAATTTGGTTTTGAGGTCCGTCTTGTATTGCTCTTGGGCTTGGCTGGTTTCTGAATTTGTTCGACGAATGAGATTGACTTCTCATTCGATCGGGATATGGTTCCGGTTTCTTTTGATTTAATGAAAGCTTACATTTTATCAAAAAAAAACAAATTGTATTGTGTTAATAAAGATTAGTGGAATTCATGATTATTACTCTAATTTAGGCATGCATACCTAGTGTCTTTTGTGTAAGAGCACAAAGACCATGCATTGGCCATCTCCCTTCACCCTACCCGGTTTTCCCTTGGAAAGAACAAGGGTTCTTTTACTTATTATCTTTATCATTCACCATATGAAGTGTGTGTAAGATAATTTTATTCATTTCACTTCATATTATTATTTTTAGAGAGATAAAAATAATCCTCTTCCTCACCTCTCCTCCTACCCGGTTTTAGGAGCTAAAAACCAAACAATTTTGGTTCAATTTTTCACAAGATTAATATTATACTAGCTCAAATAATATTAATTAGATTAAGAGTTAGCTTTGGGTATTATTCCTAAGGAGAGATCCTACACTTGGATCTTGTTCTTCCATTAAAGGAAAGCTCAAGAACAAAACAAAAGGAGATTTCTTTTGTGCCCATTTGAACCGAAATTTCAATGTAAGGATATGATTTCTTCTCTATTTTATTATATTGTTTGCATGCATAAAATCCACATTTAATTTTATGACAAATTAATTTCGACATATATGAGTATGTTAGTATGTATAAGAATCTACATTTCCTTCACTAATATGCCAAGCTATATGCCAAATTGCCCTATTTAAACTTATACCGTATATATAATCCGGTTTTATGGATATTCGCAATCTTTTTTTTTTTTTTTTTTTTTTTTTTTTTTTTTTTTGGAAGGGAGGAATCCCTCTCCCAGCTACCAGCCCCAGCTTCCGGTCTTAAGACCAGGCCGTCTAGGCTGATCCAAGGAGCGAGCAAACCCTCGGAGATACGCGGCAGCACACGGTAAGCCGGCACTCCGTTTAACAGACCCCAAAGTTCCTCGTGCAATACCTCAGTGCTCCCGTCTAGGGATCGAACCCGGGACCTCAATGTCGAGGAAAGTACCTTATGGCACACCCGGGCACCACTAGACCCAAGCCACTTCGGTGATATTCGCGATCTTTAACTTATTAAAATCACAAAATAATAATAAAATCAAATTTTAGTCAAAGTTAATTATCCAAACTTTTAGGACACAAAAATTAGTCACTACTCAATTTTTGACAATAATAAAACTTGATATAACATTTTTGCTCATTTTTTACCTTAAAATCATAACCTTTTATGAAATAAATCCAAATTTAATTACAATAATTTCAAAATTTGAATTTTAAATTTTTGAATATTCTGGAATAATTCCATGACACTCATAATGTCAAAAATCAAGGTTAAAATTTTCTAATTTATTTCGAGAAAAAATGGTTGCTATTTATCGGTTTTATCAAATAAAATATCTAAAACATATGAAAATTAATCTAATCAATGTTCCAACTTTAGATCTGAAATGTGCGATAATTATGCAACCTAAAATAATTTTCTCATGCCATGTAATTCGTTTTAGCTATTTTGGCTAAAATGGTCACTATTTATGTCATTTTTAACCTAAAAATTCATAAATCATGCAAAATGAATCAAGTTCATCTCAAATTTTACATACAGTGATGATGTGACCATAATTAGAGCATATTTAGTCCCCGAATTAGCCTTGTTCCCATGCTTTTTAGTGCATATTTGGGTCATTTATTGTCTTTAGTCCTTTGTTTTGCATATTCTTTGAGGTTTTGTGTCCTTGGTAGGAAAGGAGTGCAAACCTTGCATTTTCATGGCAAAATGAGGCTAAATTGATTAAATTCAATGACCAAGCATCAAGGAGAGACAAGATTAGAAGGCCTTTGTACATACTATAGTAGATGGGCAATGATGAGAAAAGATCCTTGCATACCCGGGAAAATCCTCAAGGATTCTATGAAGAAAAAGGAAGAAAAGAAGAAGGAACGAAGCTGTAAGACAATCCGAGCGGATTGTCTACAAGACGCCCGTCCAGGAGGTACAATTCGAGCGTCTTTCTCCACGGGACGCCCGTCCAAAACGTCCCCAATCCGCCCGTCTTCCCCAGCTGGACGCCCCTCCAGGAATACCCAAATCCGCCCGTCCCGAGACAAATCCGCTGGGATTCCCTTACAGCAACTTTCGTGTTCTTCTTGTTCTATGAAGGATGCGCATATTTTTCAAAGACCGGCGAAAAGGAGACCGGAGTCTCTCTTGAGACCGGCGATTCCCTACCCAACAATTAGCATTGTTAAATTACAATTTTATCCTTTCTTAACCTAATGATGCTCTACTATATATACCCCATTTGTAATAATCAAACCATCAAGTTTTCATTAGGTTAAATCAATCCTTCCTTAGATTAGATTAGGAGTAGATTAGAATAGATTATCATTTAATCTTTCCACAAATTACACATTAATCTTTCCTTAATTATTGTTCAAGTTTATTATTGAGTAACTCAAGTTTATTATTGGCTAATTAGAAGATTATTGGGTTTATTGGGAGATTGACTACCTTCCATCAATCATCAAGTTCTTCTATTATTCTTTGCATTATTATTTTGGAATCTCCATAGGTATATATCTCTTAATCCTTGTTTTAATTATTGTTAATCTTTCTTACTTGTTTATCATGTTTGGCCTTGTTAATATGATTGACAACCTTGTTAGCATGCTAAACTTGATAATGAGTGAGTAGTCTCTTAGCTAGAATTAATGGGTAATTAGGGAAACCAACATGGGGATTGATTCATGCTTAATCTAATATGTTCATATAATTAATTTGCTTGCTTGTTCTGATGTCAACCTATGCACATGTTATGTTTGAAGAAATGCTAAGCCTATAAATCCTTGCATCTACAACCATCACTTATCTTTTCAATGAGACTTGTAAGACATAAACCAACTCGAGTCTCATTAGACCATGCATATAGTTGGACAGGGAGGATTAAGTCGACTTGTAGGTGTTGTACAATCTAATCGATTCGGCTCCGGGATCCAAACCTTCCTAGGATTGTAAGATATAAACCAACTGGATCCATCACAACAATAATTGCTTGCCGGGGACTTGATTTAGATTTTATTGTATTGTTATTAGTTGTGTCTTTCTTTGCCTTGGGGATGTAAAACTCCTCAAGGTTGGTTCTAATTATTTTCGAGTTGTTTGATATTTTCCATGTCTAGAAGGTCACAAGGTAATTTGTTGCCCTTTGATCACGAAATTGAAAGGACTTTGACAACCAATAGAAGACTTGCTAGGAGAACTTTGAGAGGTATTGGTGAGGTTGTAGATATTCAACCAAATACTATTGAGTTCATCAACCCTTTTGCAAGAGAAGGTGAGGAGAACCCAACACAAAATCCAACACAAAATCAACCCACAATGCCTAAATTTTCATCACATTCCGTACCAACCGAGGAGAACCTACCCAATGGTACTCCCACACCACAACACTTAACCGGAAATTTTATTGCCAAATCCGCATTTATCCAATTAGTCGAAAGAAGCCAATTTGGGGGGATGCCTAGTGAAGACCCTCACTCTCATATGGAGACTTTTTTGCGACTATTGATGCGTGTCTTTTATATAAGGTTTTCACCTCATTTTTACACGCATTTCCGTGCCTTTTATGTAGCATCTGGCTACAAATACCCCCGAATACTCTACTTTGGTCTATTTATTGTAATTTGCAGGAATTGACCGAGGAGGAGCTAAATCGAGCCCTAATTGTCCTATTTGTACGCATTCATGGGAAATAAGGAGCCGGAGCTAAGGAATCTTACACTTGGAGGACGTATGAGCTGAGTCAAGGAAGATATTCAAGTCCTGGTGCGCCAACACAGCTCGATCGAGTGCTTTAGTGCTCGATCGAATGCTTACACACTCAACACTGGTCGATCGACCAGTTCATAGAGTCGATCGAGGAGGTTCAGGAAGCAGTGCTCGATCGAGAGGATGTCCGACCTCGATCGAGGGACCTGGCGTTCGATCGAGTAATAATCTTACTCGATCGAGGGGTTTTCGTGTGCCTTTAGTTTATTTTCCGCCTAATCTTTTATGGGCTTTTGTAATCAGTCCATGGATTAGGTTTAAGACAATTTTCAGTATAAGACTGAGGAGAACACTACGTTACTCCCATCTCCTTCACCACGTACATTTCATCTGTTACTTTGTCACGGTTCATTTGGGAATTCTACTCTCTACCTTGCCACTTTGATTCGGTATTATCAATTTAATTATTTCTCTGTCGTATTTATTGTTTTTAATTCCTTTTCTCTCTTTATTTTATAATAGTTCATTCAACTAGATTATTCATCATGTTTAGTTTGAATTATTTGGTTATTGTATTTGTTAATTTGATAATTATGAGTAGCTAAATTCCTATGCTAAGACTATAGGGGACCCATGATTTGAAGGGAGAGTAATCAATTTACCAGGTTAATGCCGGTACCGTCTTCGTTGTTTAAATGCTACAAATAACTGTAATTGCCTAATTGAGTCGACGCAATTAGACCCTTATTCTTAGTGGACCTTGACCTGGACCGAAAGGTTGGAAGGGGGAGACTAGTAGCGAACAATAGAGTATTGCAGCGAGGGCGAAAGTTAAACTGTTTACGCTTTAGGGTGAATTAAGGACCGAAAGGCGACGTTCGCTACCCCTTAGACCGTACCACATTGACCCGGGAACTAGATTACTCGACCAGATGATTATGGTGAACCGCTTGTCTTAGCTATTCTCCCTTATCTGTCAACCTCCTTCTTTTATTCCTCTTCTCCTTACCCTGTTAGTTTAGAAATCACAATTTACAACCCCCAATTTTGGTTACCTTGACGAACCTAGTTTAGCAGACAAATTCCTACCTCTCTGTGGATTCGACCCGACTTCCCTAGCTATATTAGTTAGTTGGAACCAGTTGGTTTATTTTTGACAGGTACGCGACAGACGTGTCAAATTTTGGCGCCGTTGCCGGGGAGGTGGCGCAATTTTGTTGCTTTAATTAAGTTCGCCTTTCGTCTCAAGGAATTTATTCCTTGAGGCTGATCTTATTCTCTGCAAGTTTTGACATTTTGCAGATTAGCTGTTGCTTCAAAGTTGGTTGAAGAAATGCCTACGATTACAGAGCATACAGAGCCATGTGGTAGATGTGGCGAGGAGGGACATGACCTCTACGAATGTGCAGCGAGTATAGAGCGTGCTCTTGCTTACAAGAAGTACAAGCAAGGGGTCCCTTTTTCTCAGCTTTATGAGGAGATAAAGAGCGTCTCTGCCCCTTCTTCGCCAGTATCACGACCGGCCTCTCCCTCTGCAAGAGAAGAGATCGCCGAGTTGAAATCCATTATGATGAGTATGTCAAAAGATTACGCCAGTATGTCACAGAAATCTGATACGGTTATATCAGAATTAAAGGAGCAGGTCGCGCAGTTGACACAGACGACGGATCAAGCCAAGTTTCTTCCAATTTGCGATCCAGTCAGTACAATAAACTTCCAAAATGACCCTCCTCATGAAGAAGACAAGGTATTGGCAGCCAATGATGATTCAGACGATGATCTAGACGAGTTCTTGCAGGAAATACTTGCTGCGTGTGCAGTAACCACTCGATCGAGCAACCAATCTACTCGATCGAGCGGTTCTAATCATCAAGTCACTCGATCGAGTGACAATGGTGGTCGATCGAGTAACTATGCTGAAGAAGACACTCGATCGAGTGACAAGACAGGACGATCGAGTGAAAATGAAGAAGAAACTGGTCGATCGACCAGTAAAAGTACTCGATCCAGTGCATTAAGTGGCGGAATTCCTAATTCAGTATCTAATACCGCCACCGTGTCATCTCCCCCTGCTGTGGAGATGTCACGCATCGATAAGGGTAAAGGAAAGGTTGCGGGACCACTCATCGCTACCAGGGTACCCTTCCCAAGTCGTCTGAAGGACGCAAGGATCGAGCAACAGTACGGTAAGTTCGTGGACATCGTGAAGAACCTTCGTAATGTCCCTTTTTTCGAACTTGTTACTCAGGTTCCTACTTACGCTAAGTTTATGAAGGATATTGTGACGCGTAAGAGGAATTTGAGTGAATTTGAGACGATTTCATTTATGGAAGAGTCTAGTAACCTACTGTTAAATAAAGCCCCTCCAAAAATGAAAGACCCGGGCAGCTTTTCTATTACCTGTGTCATAGGTAATATGGTTATTGATAACGCCCTTTGCGATTTAGGTGCCAGTGTCAGTGTCATGCCCCTTCTTGTTTGCAAGCAATTGAAGATGAGTCACTTCAAGGTGACTAACATTACCCTACAGATGGCCGATAGATCTGTTAGGAGACCTTTAGGTGTCTTGGAGGATGTGCCTGTGAAAATAGGCAAGCTTTACATCCCCGTAGATTTCATTGTCTTGGATATAGCTGAGGACACCCGGACCCAAATTATTTTAGGAAGACCGTTCCTTTGTACAGCTGGGGCCGTTATTGATGTCAGACAAGGGCGTCTAACTCTTGCAGTAGGGGATGATGCTATCACATTCAGTTTGCCCAGTACTTTAGCCCACCCAATGATAGAGGACACATGTTATTCGGTCGATATCATTGATGAGTCTATTTATGACTTCTGGTCGGGTTCTTTTATGAAGGACCCACTGGAAGCTCTCATGCTTTTTGATGAGTGTGCAGATAGCCCAGAGAACGATGATGCTGCGTTGGATTTGCTTGTTGATGATTTAGATGAGCATGACGGAGAGCAGGTGGAACAAATGATCAGCACTCTTTGCTCCATTGAGGTAAAGGTACCGGAACGTAAGCCTCTCCCATCTCATCTTAAATATGCTTTTCTAGACGATACAGAGCAGTATCCCGTCATCGTTAGTGCCAAGCTTAGTGATGATCAGCTGAACTCTTTGTTAGCTGTACTTAAGAAAAACAGGAAGGCAATGGGCTATTCACTGGACGATATCACGGGGATTAGTCCCGATATTTGTATGCACAGGATAGAGCTGGAGGAGGATCACAAGCCCTGCCCAGCAGTGTGGTCGGCGTCGGCTGAACCGAGAAGATGCGAGGATGTTGTGATGGCTGAGGTAATGAAGCTTACGGACGCGGGTATTATCTATTCGGTAGGTAATTCTAGATGGGTAAGCCCAGACGGGTAGTCCCAGAAGAAAGGAGGGACAACTGTAGTTAAGAATGAGAAGAATGAATTAATACCTACCCGAGTAGTGACTGGTTGGCGGATGTGCATAGACTACAGACAGCTGAATGCCGCCACCAAGAAAGACCACTTCCCCCTTCCTTTTATTGATCAAATGGTAGAAAGGTTAGCTTCTCATAAATTTTTCTGCTATTTAGATGGGTATTCAGGGTTCTTTCAGATCCCTATCCACCCAGATGATCAGGCCAAGACTACATTTACCTGTCCTAAGGGTGTTTTTGCGTATCGCAGAATGCCTTTTGGTTTGTGCAATGCCCCTGCCACCTTCCAAAGGTGTATGATGGGGATATTTTCAGAGTATATTGAGTCTATCATGGAAGTTTTTATGGACGATTTCAGTGTCTATGGAAGTGATTTTTCTACCTGTCTGTCTAACCTTGAGAAAGTGTTTGTATTTGTATTGAGGTTAATCTTGTCTTTGAATCGGGAGAAGTGCCACTTCATGGTCAACGAGGGAGTTGTCCTAGGGCACTTAGTTTCGACGGGGGAATAGAAGTTGACAAAGCAAAGGTGGAAGTGATTCAGCAATTACCACCTCCTGTTAATGTTAAGGGGGTGAGGAGCTTCCTTGGTCACGCTGGCTTTTATCGCCGGTTTATCAAGGATTTCTCCAAAATTGCTAAACCACTTACACAGCTGTTGCTTAAAGATGCCCCTTTTGTTTTTCGATCGATGCTTGTCTTTTCGCTTTTAACGAGGTTAAAGCAGGCCTTAGTCTCCGCGCCGATCATACTGACCTCCCAACTGGGACTTGCCGTTCGAGATCATGTGCGACGCGAGTGACTATGCACTAGGAGCGGTGCTAGGCCAGAGGAAAGACAAAGCCTTGAATGCTATTTACTATGCGAGCCGAACTCTGGATGAGGCTCAAGTGAAGTACACTACCATCGAGAAGGAGCGTTAGTTGTAGTTTATGCCTTAGAAAAGTTTCGTACTTATTTAGTTGGGTCGGAAGTCACTGTTTTTACTGACCATGCAGCTTTGAGGCATCTCCTTGCTAAGAAGGAGGCTAAACCGCGGCTCATCGAGATGGATATTCCTTCTTCGGGAGTTTGACCTACAGATCAAGGATAAGAAAGGAGCCGAGAACGTTGTAGGCGATCACTTGTCGCGATCGATGCGACAAGAAGGGGAAGATTCTCTACCTATTGATGATTCTTTTCCCGACGATTCTTTAATTGCTGTTATATCGTCTATTGTTGACCAGGAACCCTGGTATGCAGATATAGCTAACTTCGTTGTCAGTGGCAAGCTGCCGCCTGATCTTTCTTCTCAGCAGAAGAAGCGTTTTCTCTATAACGCTAAACAGTACTTCTGGGATGATCCTTACTTGTTTAAGGAATGTGCAGACGGTCTCTACAGACGGTGTATTCCGCAGTGGGAGACCAAAATAGTCCTGGAAGGCTGTCACTCCTCTTCATATGGTGGTCACCACGGTCCATCGCGCACCGTGGCTAAGGTACTTCAGTCTGGCTTTTACTGGCCTTCTTTGTTTGCTGACGCCAAATCTTTTGTTTCAGCTTGTGATGCATGCCAACGATCAGGGAACATTTCGAAGAGACATGAGATGCCACAAAACGGCATCCTAGAGGTTGAGGTTTTCGATGTCTGGGGCATTGATTTCCAAGGACCGTTCCCATCCAGTAAAGGTAACAGGTACATTTTAGTAGCTGTAGACTATGTGTCAAAGTGGGTTGAGGCAATTGCTTCACCTCATTGTGACGGTAAGACCGTGATAAAAATGTTCAAAAAGATCATATTCCCCCGTTTTGGTGTCCCTAGGGTCGTCATTAGTGATGGGGCGATGCATTTTAAGGAAAAGAAACTCACTTCCATACTGTCTAGAGTTGGTGTCCAACACGGGCGTGGTTTGGGGTATCATCCCCAAACTAGTGGTCGCAGAGGTCTCTAATCGCGAATGAAAGAGATCTTGTCTAAAGTAGTTTCTAAATCACGGAAAGACTGGAGTCTTAAGCTAGATGACACATTATGGGCTTATAGAACCGCCTTTAAGACACCAATTGGTGCATCACCTTATAGGTTAGTTTATGGGAAATCGTGTCACTTGCCGTTGAGTGGAATGTAAGGCCTGGTGGGCAATCCGTGAGCTTAATTATGATCCTAAATTGTGTGGTCAGAATCGTCTTTTGCAGCTTGATGAATTAGAGGAGTTTAGGCTTAATGCCTATGACGACTCACGCATTTACAAGGAAAAGACGAAGAGATGGCACGACAAGAGAATCCTACCTCGGGAGTTTCATGTGGGGCGAGAAGGTGTTCTTTGTTTAATGCCCGGTTGAGATCTGTTTCTGGCAAGTGAAGTCCAGGTGGAGTGGTCCATACACGGTGACAAATTGTTACCAAATTTGGATCCGTAGAACTTGAAGACTCGAGGGCCATAGATTCAAGGTGAATGGCCAATACGTGAAGCATTACCATGAGGCGAGTGAAGCGGACAACCGCGTTGAAGTCCTGCGCTTCGACGAGCTCGACGCGCCAAGATAACTTGATACCGAAAGGTCGTGCGGGACCTCTTAAACCAGCGCTCTCCGGGAGGCAGCCCGGACAGTTTTATTTATGCTTTTGTTAAACTATTTGTTTTTTCTGTTTTATTTGTCTTCCTTTAGCTTTACGTCAACATTAGACGCTGCTTTATGAACAATTTCTGTACTTTCCTTGCTTTCATGCGTCCTTTGCAGGCTAAAAGTACTCGATCGAAGGGTTTTTGAGCTCGATCGAGCACTTTCTGATGCGGCTACCACTCGATCGAGGGATGATGACCTCGATCGACCAGATCCATAACCAGACCTACTCGATCGAGTGGGTTATCAGTCGATCGATCCCTTCGTTACACCTGTTCACTCGATCGATCTGTTCCAGGCGCTCGATCGAGCAGTTATGATCTCCAGCCGCTGTTTTACGTCTACAAAGCTACAGTTTGACTTTCTTTGACCTCCCATGTTCATGGTCGGTTTGGGGAGGTCCCGCTATATGACGTTTTGTAAGTTTTCCGGCACCACTCCTCCTTTTCTGTTTAGTTCGCATTTCTTTCCCTATTTTTGGTACAATGAGGGCATTGTACGGTTTGGTTTGGGGAGGTATGCATCCATATCCGTGTCTGCATGTTTCTTGCATTTTTGCTTGTTTTAATTTATTTATTTCCGCATGCATTGTTGTTTTAATTAATTCCAAAAATCATATAAAAATCAAAAAAATTCAAAAATTTTCAAAATCTTCATGTTTAAATTGAGTCGGAACGTTTGAACATTGACGCTACTTTGAATCTTTACTTGAGCCTGGCATATTCTTGACATTTAGCTGGCATGACTATGTGCACAATCTACGAGTTTTGTTTCTCTTTTATCTGAACGAACAGACTTGATTCTTTATGTCGGCAAGCTACAATACATTCTGAGGTTAGAGCTTATTAAACTGGTGACATTCATGACCGGTTTCTTTTAGAATGTGAGTAGTACTCTCTTTAAGACATGTAACATTAATTTGCATAAGCATGAGTCTAGTCTTCTTAATACCTGTATGCATTCGGTCTGTGGATGGTGACACGTGTCAGGAGAGGCAGTCCCCTTTATTTCATTCTACCCATGAGCCTCACATAGCCAAATTGCCTTTTTGCCCATCAACTACTTTCTATAATATTTCCTACCCTAGCTGAGCTAGTAACGAGTAGTTCTTGGAATGTGTTATTGCAATATGGTTATTTCATCTGATTTCAGAAGATGGTGGAAGAAATGGAACGTTAAAAAAAAAAAAAAAAAAAAAAAAAAAAAAAAAAAAAAAAAAAAAAAGAAAAAAAAAGTGCGAAAAAAAAAGAGAGACAGAAAAATTCAAAATGAAAAAAAAAAGAAGGAATGAAAAAGAATGAGAATTGCACAATGTCTCACACTCCCATGCCTTATTTATATTTTATGGGGAGTTGACGACTTTTTGGTGTTTGGTGAGTTTAGTGCATAATTTTGCACAGTTTCATCTTGCTGTTATGAGTACGAAGTTGGGATGCAGTCTATGTTTGGATCCGTTGTTGCTAGCCTGGCTATTGACCCCACGTATCCAAATTCATTTTAGCCCCTTCTTACCCATTACCTCACTAACCCAAATGTAAGTCCTCGGCACGTGTCTTGGTCATTAGTATGGTTGGAATGCGTATGTACGGTTGTAGAGACTTTATTCATGTTAACTGCATGCATGTTCTTATAGGTCGAGTTAGGTGAGTGTCTTGCTTCTTCCTATCTTTCACATATATACTCACCCTATACCTGATTTTGAGTGGCGAGCGACCCGTGAGAGTCCGACATCTTTGAATCTTGCAAGGTCGACGGTTCAGTAAGCTTGAAACATTAATTTAACTCGTTTGCACTTTTCAGTTGCCACTTTGTCATTTTGTTGCATTAAATTGGTTCTATTGGATGATTTGTAGCTGATGCGTTGGTCCCGTTCTATTGTTCACCCTTAGTTGCATTCATATTTGCTTGGGGACAAGCAAAGGTTTGGTTTGGGGAGATTTGATGCGTGTCTTTTATATAAGGTTTTCACCTCATTTTTACACGCATTTCCGTGCCTTTTATGTAGCATCTGGCTACAAATACCCCCGAATACTCTACTTTGGTCTATTTATTGTAATTTGCAGGAATTGACCGAGGAGGAGCTAAATCGAGCCCTAATTGTCCTATTTGTACGCATTCATGGGAAATAAGGAGCCGGAGCTAAGGAATCTTACACTTGGAGGACGTATGAGCTGAGTCAAGGAAGATATTCAAGTCCTGGTGCGCCAACACAGCTCGATCGAGTGCTTTAGTGCTCGATCGAATGCTTACACACTCAACACTGGTCGATCGACCAGTTCATAGAGTCGATCGAGGAGGTTCAGGAAGCAGTGCTCGATCGAGAGGATGTCCGACCTCGATCGAGGGACCTGGCGTTCGATCGAGTAATAATCTTACTCGATCGAGGGGTTTTCGTGTGCCTTTAGTTTATTTTCCGCCTAATCTTTTATGGGCTTTTGTAATCAGTCCATGGATTAGGTTTAAGACAATTTTCAGTATAAGACTGAGGAGAACACTACGTTACTCCCATCTCCTTCACCACGTACATTTCATCTGTTACTTTGTCACGGTTCATTTGGGAATTCTACTCTCTACCTTGCCACTTTGATTCGGTATTATCAATTTAATTATTTCTCTGTCGTATTTATTGTTTTTAATTCCTTTTCTCTCTTTATTTTATAATAGTTCATTCAACTAGATTATTCATCATGTTTAGTTTGAATTATTTGGTTATTGTATTTGTTAATTTGATAATTATGAGTAGCTAAATTCCTATGCTAAGACTATAGGGGACCCATGATTTGAAGGGAGAGTAATCAATTTACCAGGTTAATGCCGGTACCGTCTTCGTTGTTTAAATGCTACAAATAACTGTAATTGCCTAATTGAGTCGACGCAATTAGACCCTTATTCTTAGTGGACCTTGACCTGGACCGAAAGGTTGGAAGGGGGAGACTAGTAGCGAACAATAGAGTATTGCAGCGAGGGCGAAAGTTAAACTGTTTACGCTTTAGGGGGAGACCAGATGATTATGGTGAACCGCTTGTCTTAGCTATTCTCCCTTATCTGTCAACCTCCTTCTTTTATTCCTCTTCTCCTTACCCTGTTAGTTTAGAAATCACAATTTACAACCCCCAATTTTGGTTACCTTGACGAACCTAGTTTAGCAGACAAATTCCTACCTCTCTGTGGATTCGACCCGACTTCCCTAGCTATATTAGTTAGTTGGAACCAGTTGGTTTATTTTTGACAGGTACGCGACAGACGTGTCAACTATTGTGATGCGATTTCTCAAACCGGTGTAACTCAAGACCAAATACGATGGGTCTTATTTCCTTTTTCTCTAATTGGCACCGCAAAACAATGGTTGAAAGGCCTTGATAAGGCTACTCTCGGAATTGATTCTTGGAAGAAGTTGGCTCTAGCTTTCTACAAAAACACCGGAAAAGACTAACATGCTAAGAGCTCAAATTACGGGCTTTAAGCAAAGAGATGAAGAATCTTTGTATGAAGCTTGGGAGCGATCCAAGGGAATTTGTCGCTTATGTCCTCACCATGGACTTAGCGAGTGGTTCTTGGTACAACAATTTTGAAACGGTCTTTATGAAGACTCAAGAAACATTCTCAACATGGGATCAAATGGAATGTACACCGAAATTGATGACAATCAAACTTGGAACAAAATTGAGGAAATGGCGGTCCATAACTCACAATATAGTAGACCTCGCAAGGCTACTAGAGGAGGAAAGCATGAAGTGGACTCCATTACTCAATTGGGTGCTCAACTTAGTTCTCACATTGATACCATCAATTTGAAGTTTGAAAAAGCTAGCTATGGCTAGACTTGAAGAAGCCTCAAAATCACCAAAGCATCATGTTAATGCCATAACTGCATCTTCATCAATCCCAAGTGGGATATGTGAGAATTGTGGAACTTTGGGACATGACCAAAGTGAATATAAGGGAACAAATGAACAAGTGAATGCTTTCCAAGCATACAAGAGTGGTACCCCTTATTCAAACTATTACAATGAAAACACCAAATTCCATCCAAATCTCTCATACAAATGCCAAAATGTTCAAAATCCTTAACCAACATACACCCCACCTTCCATGAGAAACCAAAATCAAAGACCCTTTTACAACCAAAACCAAGGTTACCAAAATCAAACTCCATACAATCAACAAAATGACCAAGGTTTTGATGTTCAAAAAGCTGTCCACCAAATGCAAAAGAATCAACAAGAGTTTTTCACTCAAATGCAAAAGGATAGTCAAGCAAAGGAAATCACCATCAACAACATCCTAGCTCACACCAAAATGTTGGAAACCCAATTGACTCAACTAGCATCTTCAAGCTCACAAAGGCAAAAGGGGCAATTACCACCTCAAAGTAATCCCCAAGACATGAAACGGTTAGTGCCATTCACCTGAGGAGTGGCACAAGGTATGAAGCACCAAAGAAGCAAGTTGAGGATGAAGCATCGGAAGCTAGTGACAAAGAAGAAGTTGTGAAAAACTCCAAGGATGGAGAACCATCAAAAGAAGAAGTTTCAAAGAAAAATGAAGCCAAGGTCAAGGAGAAGGAGCCCATTGTGATTAGACTTCCTTTTCCGAGTCGTCAAGCCAAGCCCAAATTTGACGACCAACTTGGAAAATTTATGGAAATTGTGAAGAATTTGGAAGTCTCAATTCCTTTCACGAAATTAATCAATCACGTGCCGGCCTATGCAAAATACATGAAAGACATCCTTACAAAGAATAAGTCGATCCGGAAGCTTGAGACTATCGCCTTCACTAAGGTGAGTAGTGCAATACTTCAAGGGAGTTCACCTCCAAAACTTAAAGATCCGGGAAGCTTCTCAATACCGTGTACCATTGGCGACACCACGATCAACAAAGCCTTATGTGATCTAGGGGCCAGTGTGAGTGTTATGCCGTACTCGGTGAGTAAAAGGTTAGGGATGGGAGAGCTTAAATGCACCAATATCACACTCCAAATGGACGATAGATCAACGAAGACACCATTAGGGATATGGGAAGATGTTCCCGTAAGAGTTGGGAAATTTTTTATCCCGATGGACTTTGTCATTGTTGACATGGAAGAAGACTCCAACATTCCAATCATTCTAGGAAGACCTTTCTTACACACCGCGGGTGCGGTAATTGATGTGAAGCATGGAGAGCTCACTCTAGAAGTGGGAGATGAGAGCATAACTTTCAATCTTGACAAGACCATGAGAGCTCCCCGTTTGCATGAACCATTTTTATCATTATAGCTGGAAGGTTGATAGGAAGAAGCCGGAATTCCAATGGAAGAAGAAAATTGATGGTGCTCCATTCAAAGAGCAAGTTAATTGTAACAAAGAGAGCTTGAAAAGCTCACCAAAGTCTTTTGCAGAATCCGTCCGTCCATTTTAACTGCAAAATTGAAAATTTGGGACTGTTGAAGAATCTGAGCATCCCAGCAGAGAAGACGCTCGTCTTAAAGAATCCGCTCGTCTTTGCAGAAAGAAGCCCGTCTTTTTGCCAGTGCAAAATAAGAAAGCCTAATGTATCAGAATCCGCCCATCTTCTGCATAATCCGCTCGTCCCGCAGTCAAAGAATCCGAGCGTCCCAGCTGAAAGACGCCCGTCTTTAGGCGAGAATCCTGAACCCAGAATCGGCAGAATCCGAGCGTCCCGAAGGAAAAACGCCCG
Source organism: Silene latifolia (assembly GCF_048544455.1). Taxonomy (NCBI): domain Eukaryota; kingdom Viridiplantae; phylum Streptophyta; class Magnoliopsida; order Caryophyllales; family Caryophyllaceae; genus Silene; species Silene latifolia. Next base: position 119,359,350 of record NC_133534.1, read on the forward strand.
TCTTCCCCTGCAGTTTCAAAATTTTTGGGTGTTTTAAATACTACGTCCCACATTCATTCCTTCATTCATACATTCAAAACACTACCCATAAACCCCAAAACTCAAAACCCTCATCCTCTCCATCACCAAAACAAGATTTCCTCAACCAAATTCAACAAATTCAAATCCAAACTTCCTTTTAACAACAATTAATCACTCCTCCTCCAACAATAATCAATCCAAGCACCAAAATCTTCAACCTTTGAGTCGATTTTAGAAATACAAAGGCAAAGCCTTTCATCTTAAAATCGATTTGGGTATACTTGGAAATTTAAGATTTTCACTCTTTTCTTGGTATAATCATCAATGGCAAGAACAAAAGGATCAACAAAGGCACCTAAGGCAAAGGCACTCTCAACAAGGTAACAATGTCTTCAAGCAAAGAAAGCCTCATTGGCTATGGTGGTTGCTAGTGCAAACTTGGAAGTTCAACAACAACAAAATCCTCCCTTGGAAGCAACAACATCATCAACTCCAGAAATTGCTCAATTATCAAACTATCCGGAGGTAATTTTCATTTGAGAACTTTCATGCTAGTCGCGCTCTATTAGTCCACCATCCGGGCATTAGAGTGTGGCACAAGGTCATCAGGAATACTATCATTGCTAGAAAAGACACTAACCACTTTACCAAGCTTGATTGTGTTCTACTTGAGTCGGCCTTAAATATTGGAAGGGAATTCACCAAGCCTTACAATTCTCTAAGGCTTTTGGTGGAAAGATGGCTCAATGTTGATTGTGGAAAGTAAGGCACCGCTTTTATTGTAAATGGAGGCCTAGTTACTCTCTTGGCCAAGTACTTTGATCCTAATTTCAACAAGGATACCAAGTATGTGGCGAAAAAAGGGGGTCATCTCATTGACATAGATGCCATGATTAATAAGTACAACTGAGTTACGCATAATCCTCTTGACACCAAATATGGGTGGCTCACCAACGATGCTAGATCTTTTACTTTGCCTTCCAAGATATGCCGTTTGAGTGTCCATCGGACGAACTACCTTCTTCCCCTCTCAAAGGAAGCCGAATACATCATCCGTCAACAAAGGGGTGAAATTGAAATGCCCTCCTCCTCCATTGTGACACCACCCTATCCATTCAAATATCAAGAGTTCAAACCCGAAGGTGTTGAAGCGGGCAATGACTACATGACTCTACTTATGCAAGAGATGCACAAACAAGCTTATAAGGATCGGAAGATGCATACTTAGCCCAATATCCACCCCTCCTTCATTTAGCTAGGTATGGACTACTTGATCCTTCATGTCCTTTGCCTAGTTGGGTGGATAGGGAAGTCTTCTTTCCAAGTGCATCTAGGGGTGAGATACCGGGTGACGATGAGGTTGTCGGTGATGAGGTTGTTGATGAGGGCATTGTTGAAGAGGTAAATGAAGAAGAAGAGGATGATGAAGGAAGTGAGCAAGGAAGTGAAGAGGGAAGTGGTGATGAGTCCACTTCTATTGAGGAAGATGATGACAATGATGATATGGTGGAAGACTAGCAAGCTTTGGAGGCTCCTACCCTCTTGAGGTTTGTCTACTTCTTTCTTTGTTTTATTTATTTTATCTTGATCATGGTTGGAGAGTCCTAGCAACATAGAGGACTAACACCTCGGCCCCATTGAGGTGTTCTTATTTCATTGTTCCCACTTTTGAAAATCCAAAATAACAATTTAGTTTCATGCATTGCATCTTGTGTGCATGAACTACCCCCAACTTTAGGACATTAGAAATAATGTCTATCTCGGTTTGGGGAAGTACATGCATACGCAACGGGAGGTAATCTAAATTAAGCTCTCCGTCATAAACAAAAACCCATGCATCATGTAGTGTAGTATAGTATAGCATGTATTTAGTGTAGAATGCATGCATCATGTTTGCATAATTTCCCATCATTTTGGCCATTGAGGACAATGCCCATATTAGTGTGGGGATGGGGAATTCTAACTTAACTTTTATTCAAAAATCCAAAAAATCCAAAGGTTTCGAAAAACCATAAAAATTTGAAAAATTTGAAAATCCAAAAACATGTTCATTTCTTTTGTAGTGTAGTCATGTATATATTGTTGTATATATTGTATTTGTTCTATCCTTGTTCACATTGATTTACTACGCCACATCCGAGACATGAGGATCATGAAGACCGCATGGTATGATCTTTCCAATCTCCTTTTTCCTCTTTATGTTAATGACTATGCGGCTTTATTTTGATTGATGCGGTATAACAATGTGAATCTAGGACTTGCATTTAGTTTATATGGCATATTAGTTGGTAGAATGATTTGCATTAGGATGTTTTGTTGGAATATGTGTCCTCCGACAATAATGCGATCACAACTGTTGATCATGATGATCACATGTTTATGTCTCATTTTAAATAATACAATTGGGAAGTAATATTTTACTGTCAACTGGTCCACACATATCGGTAATGATTGGCTGACTAGAGTTTGACATTACTGTCGTGCGACGGTGGTGACCAGTTGATCCCCTTAGGTCATACCTATAGGGTAACACTCTTAATTGATCATTTAATTGATCGTATGACGATATGGGTCAATTAAATTACTTAAAATTGACGGACGATTTTGGAAGTAATATTTACGTGTCTCATTGAAATTTGATTAAATAAGATACGGTCTAAGTAATCGAATTGTTTTATTACTTAAATGAAATTATTGTTTAAGGAAACAATTGCATTTGAATGAATAAATTATTATAAATCCAAGATGTTGTGATTTATAATTGGTAAATTATTTTGGTACAAGTAATTATGAATTACAAAGTCAATTTTGTATATGACGTATTTTTATTAATGCGTTGATTTTTAATATGTTAAAAATACATAACAGTTTTATGTGACATGTGACATGTGACAAATTGACAAAAAATAAAATGGAGTCCATTTTATCTATATGTACCGAAATTAAGGGGAGGATTAGGAATATATTGTGTTGATTATGTTAGTGGTAAACATAATCATTTCCTTCTACACCTAGCCATGCAACCTTACTTAATCTTGTGAAGACCACCTTGTGCATGCATTGGCCCTTTCCTTCCCATGCCACCCGGTTTTTCAAGAGGAGAAAACAATGAGTTTTTCTCCTCATTTTACCTAATATACACTACCAAAACATTTTAGTGTATTATTCATTCTTACATCTAAAAATATAAGAATTTTATTGAGATAAAAATCTTCCTCCTCCTCCCTCTCTCTTAACCGAATTATTGAGAGACCAAATAATATTTTGGGTCAACTTTTATACAAAATTAATATTGTTCTAGTAATAATAATATTAATTTGATTAAGTTGTTACTTTGGGTATATAACCTTGGGAGGGATTCTACACTTGAATCCTTGTTCGTCCTATTAAGGAAAGCTCAAGAACAAGAGAGTAGGAGAACTCTCTTGTGCCCTTTGATCCGAAATATCAATGTAAGAATAAAGATTTCTTCCTTATTTTACTTATAGTTTGCATGCATAAGATCATCTTTTAATTTCATGACTAAATTAAAATCATAACATATATGAATATGTTGAGTAAAGAGATATAGATTTCTAACAAGCGGTATCATGAGCCTTGGTTGTTTGCATGCAAATCGGTTATAGTTTTTCCGAGTTATACGATTAACATATAAAACTTGTAAATTTGTGTTATTATGATATATCACGAAATAACTTTATGCATGTTAAAGTTTCTGGTCCTAAAATATTTTTAGGATATTTTGGTTAATTTATGGATTTTTATTGTTCATCTTATATAATAGTGGCATTAAAAATATGATTTTATGATTAAAATGTCATTTTCGGACTAAAATTAGCTAAACTTCGAATTTGCCAGTGCTTTTTGGATATGTTATCACATGTTTTATTTTTAGATGACCTGTAAATTTTCAGAATTTTTGGAGTTCTTATGCTCGAAATATGGATTTTTAATGATAAAAATCGGATTTAGATGAAAAATAGGTTAATATGAGATAAATCTAGAATCTTGTCATAGACATTTAGTATGTTGTTACATGCAATTTTACAAGATGTGTGTAAAATAATTGGCTATATTGAAGTCTTTATGCATGATTTATGAATTTTTGATGAAAAATAGCATAAATAGTGACTTAATTAGTGAATAATTGCTAAAACATACTCCATGACTAAGGAAAAACGTCACATGTTGCATTTTATTATCTTTTTCATATCTAAAATTGAATAGTTGATGAATATAATTTTTCTCATGTTTTTATGATTATTATTGATAAATCCGATAAACCGCAACATAGTTTTTCCGATAATTTTACGAAATTTTAACCTAAGTTTTAGAACATTATGAGTGTCATGGTATTTTTCCAGAATATTCATAAGTTTAAATTTCAAATTTCAAATTTATTTGAATTTTTGGTGATTTATTTGAAGTTTATAGCATTTTATTGTAATTTTGGGTCCATTAATGAACAATTTTAAGAAATAAAAGTTAATTATAGTTAAATAGTTAGTGGAAACTAATTTTGAGTCCTAATAGGTAAGGATAATTAACTTGTGCAAAAATATGAATTTATGTAATTTATTGTGATTTTAAAAGGTTGAATCACGCAAATCCGTAAAAATCGTTAAATATACGATATTGGCTCCTTAAAGGCGATTTAGCATAAAACTGGGCATGTTCATACATATTATAATGCTGCATTTTATTTATGATTGTCATAATTTTATTTTATGTAATTTTTGAATTATGTAATTTACTTAGTATGGCCTTAGTTTTTAATTGGTATTACCCGAAATGTATAGGAATATCGATTCGGGTGTAATTTATTGTGATCTCGTATCACCGTTTTGTAATTTAATAGTTTTATAATTACAATTGTATAATAGGAAGTTATGTAATTTTTTATGTAATTTATTTATTCCGGAGTTCCTTGAAGACGGTGTCCACAAGAAGGCGACACATAAAGACGGTGTTGCCTCGAGATGCGTGCTAAAAACCGAAGTTCAAGGGCCCAATGGAGTTGGTTTCCGAATATGTAATAGTTAATTAGATTTTCTATTTTAGGAACGCCATACTAGGATTTAATTTATGCTTTGCATTTTTATTTATATGTCGCATGCATCGCTAAATCACCATAACTAAAACATGCATCATCATTTAATCGAGTTTATTGACCGTGTCAAATACAATTATCGTAGTTCACCGCTTTAGTTCACTTAAAACGTGATAGATAATAAATTGACATGACCTCTCGCTAAAATAAACAATTGAGACTTAGCCTTATCAAATAGTAGAAACCATGAAAACCTATTTCGCGAGGGAGTGCACTCGGCCACCCCGGGGTACAAACCTTGTTACGTAGGGGAAGTGGGTGATAAATGTCTATCCACCGAATTCATGTTGATGAGGGTTTCATCGGCTACCCCGTGCCCAAGTTAATATGGGTTTGGATCATGGACACATTTATTCGAAATTTGGATTGAACTCAACAAAAGTTTTTGATAAGGGTTTCATCGGCTACCCCGTGCTCTTGTCGGATGTGTTTTGGGCTATTGATAAATATTAGAGTAATTTTATCGACCGAGAGTTCTAAAAGTAGAATCGATTAAAACGTTAGTCCACCGAGTTATATTGATAAGGGTTTCATCGGCTACCCCGTGCCCGAGTTAATATGAATTTGGATCTCGGAATCATTTATCTAGTTGGGTAGAGGTCACTAGAAAAATGCAATAAAACTTGTTTAAATTAAATTTTTACGAGTATTATTTTTATTAAAACGACATTTGTTTTACTCCTTCTATTTTGTTTTGTAGACCGCTTCTGTTTCTCATAACCAATGGCTACTCCAAATCCAAACGCTACACCTCTCGCTAATACTTCATGGCTCCGATCCTTCATGGATCGTTGTAAACTTGAAAAGAATGGGTCAAATTTCTCCGATTGGGATGCCCAACTCAAACTAGCCGCCCAAGGTGACGACAATCTTTGTTACCTTACCGAGGCCTCTCCACCCGAACCTAATACTAGGTCGACCGCCGCCACTAGGGAAGCATATGAGGCTTACCATAAGGAGTCCGCCGCAATGAAAAACGTGTTGATCTTTGCGATGGAGGCGGATCTCCAAAGGAGAGCCTTTAAAATGGGCACCGCTAATGAAATTTACTCCAAGCTTGTGACAATGTTTTCACAAACTCCGCGGATCGTCCAATATGAGGCGGCCGCGGCATTCTTTGATCTTAACTTCAAAGAGGGCCAAAAGGTTAGCCCTCATGTGCTCAAATTAATGGATCTAGTCGAGACCTTGAAGATTCAAAAAGTTGAAATCCCTAAAGAACTCATTGTAGATAGGATTCTACACTCCTTATCCAAAGTCAAGGCATATGTTCAATTCCGGGTGAATTTTAACATGCAAGACAAGGACGTGTCTCTTGAAGAGTTGCACAAGTTACTTGTGCAAGCCGAAAGAGACATGGGGTTAAATGTTAACCCGCCTAAGGATGTGCTTAACATAAGCACCAAAAGCAAGGGGAAGTTCAAGAAGAATGGGAAGAAGGGTAAGAAGCAAGCTCCCACTTTCACCAAAGCTAAGACTTATGAAGCTAGCACCTCCAATATCAAGAAGGGTCCTCTTGATAAATGCCATTATTGTAATGGTGTTGGACATTGGAAAATAAATTGTTCCAAATACCTTGGTGATATTAAGGCTGGAAAGATCACTCCAATAGGTAAATGACTATCCTTTCTTTTATGTTTCTAATTCAACTATGGTATTGTGATACAAAGTTGTGATAATGTATCCCCTTTTTATTGTAAATAGGGCCTCCACCAAGCAAGGACAAGGGAAAAGAAAAGCAAGCTTGAGAAACCATCGAGAGGCTAGGAGTAGCTTCCATGAAGCTTGTCTTTTATTGTCTTATTTTAATTTATGTTTCATATTTTAGAACCTTTTGATTTCCGTGTTCGACATGGAAATGTATTTTGGATATTAGTTGTATTTCGGATAATGGTGGCTTGGTTTGCAACCCAAGTCACCCGTTTTATCGTTTTTATCCTTGTTCTAAAATTCGTCTTTATCCGCTTGCTAATAGAAACATATGATCATTCACTTAAAGTGATCTAATAGACAACTATAATGATGGGATTCATTATATGACCACAAGCAAAAGACTTGTGTATGATCATTTACAAAGTGATATTGAGTTAATGAACTCTCTTAAAGGAAAGTTAATCACCAAGTACACTTACAAAATCTAAAACAATTAGTCAAACTATGAGATAGTTCTCCTTATACTTCAAAAATCATTATTTGTGTCTCATAAGCTATCTTTGAATCTCTAGTGTATTTATTCTAAAGATAGAGTGGGAGAAAAATGAGGACACAACACCAAGATAAATTTGTGTACTTGTGTAAATGAGATCTACGCAAGTGAGAATGATTTGTATAAAGGTATATCTATTTATATAGTATACCCAATAGATGAGATCTATGGTCTCGAATAGATCTACATGACAAAAGGGACCAAGTGAAGTAATCAAAAGAATATTTTCGCAAGATAACTACACGAGGAGACCAAAAGAAAGTTTTGGAAGAAAAATGACTAATGTAAAGTCTTAACAAGAGTTTTGACTAGTTTATGATAAATTTTGACCAATAGTTTCAACATTGATATTTACTTAAGAGCATAAATGAATCAAAGTTACATCCTAGAAAATAAATGAGATTTATGACTAGAAGTTGCAAGGATTGATATACCGATATCCTCAATAGCTAAGTTAAGTATTAACCACGCTAATGTCATTACTTAACCTCATTATGAAAATGAATTGGTTAAACCTCCTTCCGAAAAGGGTATTTTTAAGGACGTGTATTAGATATTATTCATATTTAAATAATGACATTGCTACTCATCATTATGATATGAATGAGTTAGAGATTAAAATCTCTTTCCATAAGTATAAGATGAGACCACTTCAAAATAGGTATTTTGAAAGGATATGATGGGAACATATATGGTTTTATCTCAATAACTTAGCAAAGCAACAAATCTCAATTCTTGAAATGTTTCAATTGAGTAGTCAATTACGAAACATCTGGAATTAAGTGGGAGTTTGGAAATTATCATGTGAAAACATAGAATTTAGTGGGAGCAATCATCCTGTAAAGGTTTATAACTCATTACTCATTGGGAATGACGAGCTAATACTATTATTTCACAAAGAAGTATTTGAGTTTTCAATTCTGGATGAAAAATGGACTATGATGAATCCAATCACATCATGAGATGTTGGATAAGTATTGAGATATATGCATCAAATCAACAAGAAACCTAGGTTATTCATATCGATGAAAATGGAATTACCATAAGCAGTCATGGTCATTCATTGAACCTAAGTATAGTTGATGACATGATTATTAGTTACTAATGTTTCCGCCATTAGAATAATCATGCACATGTCCAATAATAAATCATATGTATAAGAGCATGATGATTCATTGGCAAGCCATAAAAGAATCGTCATGTATTCTCGAGGAGAATCCGATGAGCGATTTCAGTGCTGGACAGAACACTCTGTTATGTGTCAAGAGGTTGCACATCAATACTATATATTAAATCCAGAAACCAAGGGCCTTCAATGTAATTAAAGAAAGTTATACAAATTAATTATACTATATAGTTTTAAATCACTAGCACCGTGTGATGGACCCGATTAAGGGATCTAAATGCAAATATTATATAGTTTGGGTTAAAATTAAATTATATAGAAACTTGGTAATTTTCCTAAACATTTGTAAGAGACTAAAACATGGTGGTCAATTTCCTTAAAATAAAATAATTAATTAAGATGGTCAATTTCCTTAAAATTAAATAATTAATTAAGATGGTCAATTTCAAGGAGACTAAAATAAAGAAGATGCTTAGTAATTTTCCTAAATATTTATAGAAGACTACTAAAAGATGGTCAATTTTCTTAAAATAAAATAATTAATTAGTATAAACATGCACACTTATGGTATTAATTATTATCATCATAAAATTATATATTAAACTTAAAATATATGCAATTTTATTAAACTTTATAGTTTATTAGATGTATAGAGATGTTAATTAGTTAACATACAAAAATATAATATAAGTATGTTATAAATAATTCAAGTTAGATTCCATAATATATAACATTGCATAATTCTTTCGATTTTATTTAATGCATATATGTAATATATTTATATAGATATATAATCCTCTTAAAATTGCATGCCTAAGTAGTAAAAGTAATTTCGTCAGTAAAGAAAAAAATTTTAGTAACATTGAATATAGTTATATGATAGTAATCAATCATTTGAAAAGTAAAAGTTATAATATTATCACCGAGATTAGTGAAAGTGGTAGAAACAACAACGAGAGTAGTGAAATAATCAATATTAATGCGGTAATAGTGAAAGTAACAATAATTACGGCGGGAGTAGTGAAATTATCAATATTAATGCGACAGTAGTGACAGTAAAAATAATTACGGCAGGAGTAGTGAAAGTAACAATGATTACGGGCAAGTAGTGAAATGTTATTACTATTGTTTCATTAATAAGAGTAAAATATTAATAGCGGGGTAGTGAATTTGTCTCAAATTTAATTTCTTCGTAATTTTAAGATATGTCATAGAAAAATATATTAATGATAAATTTATGGGTTATGCAACTTTAAGTAATTTTATTTAATGAAAAAAAAATTTAATAGTAAGTAGAGGTAGCCCGGGCGAAGCCGGGCACCAATACTAGTATTAAAGAAAATCCAAACACGCGTAAGGATTTATGATAATCCTGAGCTTTTCAGCAAAAAAGAGAAATTAGAATTTTGGAAAAGTACTTAGTTGAAGTAAGAAGTTACTCAAAACTAGTATTTCCTAATATGCTAGGACTTGTGAGAAGTGCTAGACTATTCTTCTTGACAATTTGTTGCAAGACTATGCAAAACATTTACCTAGTGCCTTATGAGTGGATGGAGTACTTGATCAGTGCAAGTTGAATCATTCACTGCAAATTCATTGGTTATGTAATAATCAACAGGAAAGTTCTTTCAAGATAAAGAACCCAATCCGAGGTTGGGAACCCATATGTGTACTTGGTAAGGTTCATGCTATGAGAGATAACATGAACGTAAAGGAAAATGCGATTAAAAGAAGTTTGAACACATGGACACATGGTATGTTAAACTTCTATCAAAATCAACAAGTATTTACACACTTACGATATGCATCACAAGGTTGTAATACGGTATTGACTACCCGAGTGTGATGTCCACATTTGTCGTTTGAGTTATTATTAACTCACCTTATACTTTGTTACATCCAACGGGTTGTAGAGACAATTGAACCCCGTTTAAGTGAACACGGATTAGCATTGTATTGGCCCATAGTTACTTACATGAGGTGACATCTCGAAGTGACTAGAATGTGATGCGATTGATGGCAAGTTCAAGTGTCATAGAGTCATATGAGAATGACTAGTCGATCACATAGGCAGACTGTTAGGAACATTTTGTCGGGCCTTATGACCGCTTATAGAGTTCTGGCAAATTTATATAGCCTGGTCGTGGCGAGAGCTACTATAGTATTCTACTGAGTCGATTCTTTTGGCTAAAGACTACTCGCCTAAGATGGCACAGTTTCAGATTAACTTTGATTTGTGTTACTACGACCTTCGTAAATGGGGTCAAATGGGCATATTTTGGGTTATGATGGCTGTGGCTAGTCGAAGGGAATGAGTGCGATAGGAATTGTCCACCCCTAGTCAGGGTTATAACAATATCTCAGGGCCACTCGAGAAGTAATGAACTGGAAATGCGTGGCCACGCTCGGAATGAATCCATGGTGGATAAGTCCGGTCAATTAGTTATTCTCCAGATCGAGGAAACCACTCTCGATATGATCACTTGCAAGTACGACCCGGAAGACACCTTGCATTGAGTGGGAGATAGTAATAGGACAAGAGAATTGGTGACGCACACTTGCCGAGGACAAGTGGGAGATTGTTGGAATATGTGTCCTCCGACAATAATGCGATCACAACTGTTGATCATGATGATCACATGTTTAAGTCTCATTTTAAAGAATACAATTGGGAAGTAATATTTTACTTTCAACTGGTCCACACATATCGGTAATGATTGGCTGACTAGAGTATGACATTACTGCCGTGCGACGGTGGTGACCAGTTGATCCCCTTAGGTCATACCTATAGGGTAACACTCTTAATTGATCATTTAATTGATCGTATGACGATACGGGTCGATTAAATTACTTAAAATTGACGGACGATTTTGGAAGTAATATTTACGTGTCTCATTGAAATTTGATTAAATAAGATACGGTCTAAGTAATCGAATTGTTTTATTACTTAGAGGAAATTATTATTTAAGGAAACAATTGCATTTGAATGAATAAATTATTATAAATACAAGATGTTGTGATTTATAATTGGTAAATTATTTTGGTACAAGTAATTATTAATTACTAGGTCAATTTTGTATATGACGTATTTTTATTAATGCGTTGATTTTTAATATGTTAAAAATACATAACAATTTTATGTGACATGTGACATGTGACAAATTGACAAAAATAAAATGGAGTCCATTTTATCTATATGTACCGAAATTAAGGTGAGGATTAGGAATATATTGTGTTGATTATGTTAGTGGTAAACATAATCATTTCCTTCTACACCTAGCCATGCAACCCTACTTAATCTTGTGAAGACCACCTTATGCATGCATTGGTCCTTTCCTTCCCATGCCACCCGGTTTTTCAAGAGGAGAAAACAATGGATTTTTCTCCTCATTTATCTAATATACACTACCAAAACATTTTAGTTTATTATTCATTCTTACATCTAAAAATATAAGGATTTTAGAGAGATAAAAATCTTCCTCCTCCTCCCTCTCTCTTAACCGAATTATTGAGAGACCAAATAATATTTTGGGTCAATTTTTATACAAAATTAATATTGTTCTAGTAATAATAATATTAATTTGATTAAGTTGTTACTTTGGGTATATAACCTTGGGAGGGATTCTACACTTGAATCCTTGTTCATCCAATTAAGGAAAGCTCAAGAACAAGAGAGTAGGAGAACACTCTTGTGCCCTTTGATCCGAAATATCAATGTAAGAATAAATATTTCTTCCTTATTTTACTTATAGTTTGCATGCATAAGATCATCTTTTAATTTCATGACTAAATTAAAATCATAACATATATGAATATGTTGAGTAAAGAGATATAGATTTCTAACATGTTTATATGCTAGTTGCATCATGGCATATAGTTGCATGTTAGAAAAATTTTGCGAAACCGTCTACTTGGGAAGCTTGACAAGTGTATATAAGCCCTAGTAGATGCTTTTTCTTCTTAAGACTTTGCTTGTTAGAATACTTGTAAAACACCCTAGGATGTGTCATGCTAGTATTCTTTGACCCATGGATTAAGGCCTAGTCAAGAGTACATTGTGGTGTGATAACTCCTTGCCTACCGTTTATTCAAAGGTGACCCTTGAACCATGCATCCATCCATCCATCATCCATGTTCTACCACATTTTTGTCATCAAAGGGAATGGGCACAAAAAGAAATCAATTTGAGTTCAATGATATGAAAAGTGAAAGAAAGTTTGCAATTGCATCAAATGAAAAGAGGAGCAAAAATAGACTCCTAAAGCTTCAAATATAAGGCACCCTCACTACATATGGGGTGAATTGGGGGGAAAAACAAAAAAAAAACAAAAACAAAAACAAAGCAAACTCCCAAAGTGAAACTCAAATTTTATCGCTCCCTTTATCCATCGTATCCATTTTAGTGCATGGTAGAGAGGGGACGACCCTTCTTCTTGTCTAGGCAAGAGGGGGAATTCCGCGATCCTCCAGTATTTCTAACACCATAAGGAGTCTATTCTTGACAAAAGCATTTAACAATTGAGGACAACGGTACCCTAGCTTGACACAACTTGGAGGTGATTTATTGGTATCCTTCTAGGATTAGTAGTTTGAAGAAATTGCATCTACGAAGGAGTATGTACCCTTGAATTGCTTCCCTTGTAGATAATTTCCGCCACTTAGATGAGGAAAGTGGCTATTCTTTTGTAGATGCATCCATTACTTGATTTTATGTGCTTAATGTTTGGATGTGTCGCCATTTTGGCAAGACCCACCTTGCCTTGCAAGAAGGCATCCTACCTCATGGTTGTCTTGTTGTAAGTTGAAGGGGCAGAGTGAGACCCGCTAATTGTCTCATATCGGCTATGTTATTAGGTTAGTTTAATAATGGTCCTAGTCCTTGTCACCTCTTTACTCGGGATGAGCAAAGGTTCGGTTTGGGGATATTTGATGTGACCATAATTAGAGCATATTTAGTCCCGAATTAGCCTTGTTCCCATGCTTTTTAGTGCATATTTGGGTCATTTATTGTCTTTAGTCCTTTGTTTTGCATATTCTTTGAGGTTTTGTGTCCTTGGTAGGAAAGGAGTGCAAACCTTGCATTTTCATGGCAAAATGAGGCTAAATTTATTGAATTCAATGACCAAGCATCAAGGAGAGACAAGATTAGAAGGCCCTTGTACATACTATAGTAGATGGTAAATGATGAGAAAAGTGATGTGACCATAATTAGCGCATATTTAGCCCCCGAATTAGCCTTGTTCCCATGCTTTTTAGTGCATATTTGGGTCATTTATTGTCTTTAATTCTTTGTTTTGCATATTCTTTGAGATTTTGATACCTTGGTAGGAAAGGAGTGCAAATCTTGCATTTTCATGGCAAAACGAGACTAAATTGATTGAATTCAATGACCAAGCATTAAGGAGAAACAAGATTATAAGGCCTTTGTACATATTATAGGAGATGAGCAATGTTGAAGAAAGGATCCTTGCATCCCCAAGGAAATCCCCAAGGATTTTATGAAGAAAAGGGAAGAAAAGAAGAAGAAACGATGCTGAGCTACAATCCGAGCGGACTGCCATGAATCCGCCAGTCCTCCACAACACAATCCGTGCGTCTTCCTTCAAAGACGCCCGGGTAAGCAGCCACCAGAATCCGCCCGGATTCCCTCGAAGACGCCCGTCTTCCCCTGCTACAATCCGCCCGTCCCGACACCAATACGCCCGGATTCCAGCCCAGCACGAATTCGTCTCTTCATGCTTCAAAAAAAGAAGCCCTTCCTTCGAAAAATACCGGCTTCTCCCTGCTCAATCTAAAAATTGTAATTACTAGTTTAGCCCTTAGTTAACCCTAATGCATCCACCTAATTTCCACTAAAAATACTCCATTAGTCTAATTAGAAGAGGATGTTCTTCTTATCAATTATTAGATTAGTTAATATCAATCAAATCTCTCTTTAATATTGTAATCAACAATTAATCAAGTTTTAATACAAGTTTTATTTCCTTAATCTCTCTTTTGTTCATCCTTTATTTTGGGTAATTGAAGATTATTTGGGTTATTATTGGGAGATTGACAACCTCTCAATCAAGCATCAAGTACTTCTTTTATTCTTTGCTTTATTATTGGAATCATTAGTAGGTATAATTCTCTTGATCCCTTTTTAATTATTGTTAATTACTTTCATTTATTCATCATGTTTCCTTTTGTTGGTATGATTGACAACCTTGCTAGCATGATCAACATGATAATGAGTGAGTAGTGACCTAGCTAGGGTTAATGGGTAATTAGGGGAAACCAACATTGGGAATGATTCATGCTTAAATTAATATGCTTTCATGGTTTATTTGCTTGCTTGTTTTGATCTCAACTCATGCACATGTTATGTTTGATGAAATGTGAGCCTATGAATCCTTGCATTTTTTACCCATCACTTATCTTTTCAATGAGATTTGTAAGACATAAACCAACTCGAATCTCATTAGACCATGCATGTTGTTGAGTAGGGAAGATTAAGTCGACTTGTAGGTGTTGTACAATCTAATCGATTCGGCTCCGGGACCCAAACTTTCCTAGGATTGTAAGATATAACCCAACTCAATCCATCACAACAATAATTGCTTGCTTATAATTTGAGAACATGTTTGTATGATCAATTCCCATGATTCCCCTATGACCCCATGACACCCTAGTGCTTTTTATCAATTGTTTACAACCCTTTTAATTCATCTTGCTTATTTATTTTCATTTCTATTTAGTTAGTGACCTTGTACATCAACCCAAATTGTGACACCCCTAAGACACCGCTAGTTTCAATGGAAATCTC
Organism: Silene latifolia; assembly: GCF_048544455.1. Lineage (NCBI taxonomy): Eukaryota > Viridiplantae > Streptophyta > Magnoliopsida > Caryophyllales > Caryophyllaceae > Silene > Silene latifolia. The sequence goes on from NC_133534.1 coordinate 119,374,618, forward strand.
ATCTCAATTCTCGTCTCTTGGGATCCTCCCTTTACTTGCCTCTTTACTAATTGTAGAGTTGTTTGTGAAGCTATAAATTGTGTTTTGATTCGGACGTGACCCAACGACAACATCTATTCAATTGTGAACACGAAACGGACCGATCAAAAATGGCGCCGTTACCGGGGACGGTGTTAACTTGATTTAGATTTTATTATATTGTTATTAGTTGTGTCTTTCTTTCCCTTGGGGAAGTAAAACTCCTCAAGGTTTGTTCTAATTGTTTTCGAGTTGTTTGATATTTTGCATGTCTAGAAGGTCACAAGGTGATTTGTTACCTTTTGATCGTGAAATTGAAAGAACCTTGACAAACCATAGGAGATTTGCTAGGAGGAATTTGAGAGGTATTAGTGAGGTTGTGGATATTCAACCAACTATTGAGTTCATCAACCCTTTTGCAAGAGAAGGTGAGGAGAACCCAACACAAAATACCCCACAAAATCAACCTACAATGCCTAAATTTTCATCACATTCCGTACCCACCGAGGAGAACCTACCAAATGGTACTCCTACACCACAACATTTGACCGGAAATTTTATTACCAAATCCGCCTTTATCCAATTAGTCGAAAGGAGCCAATTTGGGGAGATGCCTAGTGAAGACCCTCATTCTCATATGGAAACCTTTTGTGACTATTGTGATGCGATTTCTCAAACCGGTGTGACTCAAGACCAAATTCGATGGGTCTTATTTCCTTTTTCTCTAAGCGGCACCGCGAAACAATGGTTGAAGGGCCTTGATAAGGCCACTCTCGGAATAGATTCTTGGAAGAAGTTGGCTCTAGCTTTCTACAAAAAGTTCTACCCACCGGAAAAGACTAACATGCTAAGAGCTCAAATTACGGGTTTTAAGCAAAGGGATGAAGAATCTTTGTATGAAACTTGGGAGCGGTTCAAGGGAATTTGTCGCTCATGTCCTCACCATGGACTTAGCGAGTGGTTCTTGGTACAACAATTTTGGAACGGTCTATATGAAGATTCAAGGAACATTCTCAACATGGGATCAAATGGAATGTTCACCGAAGTTGATGACAATCAAACATGGAACAATATTGAGGAAATGGCGGTCCATAACTCACAATATAGTAGACCTCGCAAGGCTACTAGAGGAGGAACGCATGAAGTGAACTCCGTTACTCAATTGGGTGCTCAACTTAGTGCTCACATTGGCACAATCAATTTGAAGTTTGAACAAGCTATGGCTAGACTTGAAGAAGCCTCAAAATCACCAAAGCATCATGTTAATGCCATGACGGCATCCTCATCAATCCCAAGTGAGATATGTGAGAATTGTGGAACTTTGGGACATGACAAAAGTGAATGTAGGGGAACAAATGAACAAGTGAATGCTTTCCAAGCATACAAGAGTGGTACCCCTTATTCCAATTATTACAATGAAAACAACAAATTCCATCCAAATCTCTCATACAAAAGCCAAAATTTTTAAAACCCTCAAACAACATTTACTCCACCTCCCATGAGAAACCAAAATCAAAGACCCTTTTACAACCAAAACCAAGGTTACCAAAACCAAAATCCATACAATCACCAAAATGACCAAGGTTTTGATGTTCAAAAATCGGTCCTCCAAATGCAAAAGAATCAACAAGAATTTTTCACTGAAATGCAAAAAGATAGTCAAGCAAAGGAAACCACCATCAACAACATTATAGCTCACACCAAGATGTTGGAAACCCAATTGACTCAACTAGCATCTTCAACCTCACAAAGACAAAAGGGGCAATTACCACCTCAATGTAATCCCCCAAGACATGAAACAGTTAGTGCCATTCACTTGAGAAGTGGTACAAGGTATGAAGCACCGAAGAAGCAAGTTGAGGATGATGTTGTGGAAGCAAGTGATAAGGAAGAAATTGTGCAAAACTCCAAAGATGGAGAATCATCAAAAGAAGAAATTTCAAAGAAAAATGAAGAGAAGGTTAAGGAGAAGGAGCCCATTGTGATTAGACTTACTTTTCCAAGTCGTCAAGCCAAGCCCAAATTTGATGACCAACTTGGAAAGTTTATGGAAATTGTGAAGAATTTGGAAGTCTCAATTCCTTTCACGGAATTAATCAATCACGTGCCGGCCTATGCGAAATACATGAAAGACATCCTCACAAAGAAGAAGTCGATCCGGAAACTTGAGACTATCGCCTTCACTAAGGTGAGCAGTGCAATACTTCAAGGGAGTTCACCTCCGAAACTAAAGGATCCGGGAAGCTTCTCAATACCGTGTACCATTGGCAACACCACGATCAACAAAGCCTTATGTGATCTAGGGGCTAGTGTGAGTGTTATGCCGTACTCGGTGAGTAAAAGGTTGGGGATGGGAGAACTTAAATGCACTAATATCACACTCCAAATGGCCGATAGATCGACGAAGACACCATTAGGGATATGGGAAGATGTCCCCGTACGAATTGGGAAGTTTTTCATCCCGGTGGACTTTGTCATTGTTGATATGGAGGAAGATTCCAACATTCCAATCATTCTAGGAAGACCCTTCTTACACACTGCGGGTGCGGTGATTGATGTGAAACATGGTGAGCTCACTCTAGAAGTGGGAGATGAGAGTATCACTTTTAATCTTGACAAGACTATGAGAGCTCCCCATTTACATGAACCGTGTTTTATGATCGATCATTATAGTCGGAAGGATGAAAGGAAGGAGTCGGAACTCCAATGGAAGAAGAAAATTGAAGATGCTCCATTCAAAGAGCAAGTGAATTGTGACAAAGAGAGCTTGCAAAGCTCATCAAAGACAAGCAATGAAGAAGATGGCCTTACTAGCCAAGAAAAGGAAATGGGAAAGTTGTCTCCATCAAATCAAGAGATTTTCAATGATCAACTTAATGAAGTATGTGGTCTTTGGGATGAGGAATTTGAAGGGATTTTTAATCCCTACATTGGTAATGCCATCGATCAAGACCGACAACAAGGGCCAAGGTCTATTGAAGACCTCTATCATGATAATGAACATGCTTTTGATTACTTTTTCAAGGTGTTGAGCAACATCAACAACACCTTGAACATGCCCCCTTGACATCTCATCAAGAATGAGAGTTTGGTGGAGTCCTCCCTAAACCACCATTTGTAAATATTTCTAACTCTCTAACTTGCATTTCAATTCTTATATTGCATTTTTGTTATTTTTGGATTTTTATACTTTGATCAAGATAATTATCATGTTTGAGAGAAGTGAGGGAGGGACTAATAATTTCAATTAATGTGTAGTGCTTTAGCTTAGTGTAGGGATGGCAATTGCCTAGGCTATCCATGCCTTAGTAGTGCCCCCACAATGAAGAACACGAGATATGAAGAAGAATGGAAAAATGGCAAGGGATTGGCAAAGTACACGGATGAAACTGAATCCGGGTACAAAGGGGTCGAATCCGAGCGGATTCAAGAGAATCCGCCCGTCTTTAGGAAATCCGGGCATATTGGGTAGAAGACGCCCGTCCGTCTAAGCTGAACTTTTGAAATATTTTTGACTGTCAACGAATCCGGGCGTCCTGCATTCGAATCCGCCCGTCTTCAAAAATCCGCCCGTCTTGAAAAGAAGACGCCCGCCCGTCTTCTTAGCTGAGGAAAACAAGAAAAATCCCTGTGAAAGAATCCGCCCGTCTTCTGTAGAAGACGCCAGTCCCGTGTTTGCAAATCCGAGCGTCTTCACTGAAAGACGCCCGTCTTTAGGCGAGTTTTTCCCAACCCAGAACAGGCCAAATCCGGGCGTCCCGAGCAGAATCCGCCCGTCTTGCCCCTGCAGTTCAAATTTTGCGGGTTTTATAAACCCCCTCCCACATTCATTTCTTCATTCCTTCATTCATAACACTACTCATAAGCTCAAAACCCTCATCCTCTCCATCACAAAAACAAGATTCCTCAACAACATTCACCAAAATCAAATCAAAACATCCTTTTTACAACAAATCAATCACTCCTCTTTCAACAAAAATCAAAACCAAGCACAAAATATTCAACCTTTGAGTCGATTTTTGAATTCATAAAGGCAAAGCCTATGTTATTAGGTTAGTTTAAATAATGGTCCTGGTCTTTGTCACCTCATTACTCGGGACGAGCAAAGGTTAGGTTTGGGGATATTTGATGTGACCATAATTAGCGCATATTTAGCCCCCGAATTAGCCTTGTTCCCATGCTTTTTAGTGCATATTTGGGTCATTTATTGTCTTTAGTTCTTTGTTTTGCATATTATTTGAGATTTTGATCCCTTGGTAGGAAAGGAGTGCAAATCTTGCATTTTCATGGCAAAACGAGACTAAATTGATTGAATTCAATGACCAAGCATCAAGGAGAGACAAGATTAGAAGGCCTTTGTACATATTATAGTAGATGAGCAATGTTGAAGAAAGGATCCTTGCATCCCCAAGGAAATCCCCAAGGATTTTATGAAGAAAAGGGAAGAAAAGAAGAAGAAACGATGCTGAGCTACAATCCGAGCGGATTGCCATGAATCTGCCCGTCCTCCACAGCACAATCCGTGCGTCTTCCTTCAAAGACGCCCGGGTAAGCAGCCACCAGAATCCGCCCGGATTCCCTCGAAGACGCCCGTCTTGCCCTGCTACAATCCGCCCATCCCGACACCAATACGCCCGGATTCTAGCCCAGCATGAATTCGTCTCTTCATGCATCAAAGAAAGAAGCCGTTCCTTCGAAAAATACCGGCTTCTCCCTGCTCAATCTAAAAAGTGTAATTACTAGTTTAGCCCTTAGTTAATCCTAATGCATCCACCTAATTTCCACTATAAATACCCCATTAGTCTAATTAGAAGAGGATGTTCTTCTTATCAATTATTAGATTAGTTAATATCAATCAAATCTCTCTTTAATATTGTAATCAACAATTAATCAAGTTTTAATACAAGTTTTATTTCCTTAATCTCTGTTTTGTTCAACCTTTATTTTGGGTAATTGAAGATTATTTGGGTTATTATTGGGAGATTGACAACCTCTCAATCAAGCATCAAGTACTTCTTTCATTCTTTGCTTTATTATTGGAATCATAAGTAGGTATAATTCTCTTAATCCCTTTTTAATTATTGTTAATTACTTTCATTTATTCATCATGTTTCCTTTTTTTGGTATGATTGACAACTTTGCTAGCATGATCAACATGATAATGAGTGAGTAGTGACCTATCTAGGGTTAATGGGTAATTAGGGGAAACCAACATGGGGAATGATTCATGCTTAAATTAATATGCTTTCATGGTTTATTTGCTTGCTTGTTTTGATCTCAACTCATGCACATATTATGTTTGATGAAATGTGCACCTATGAATCCTTTCATTTTTTATCCATCACTTATCTTTTCAATGAGATTTGTAAGACATAAACCAACTCGAATCTCATTAGACCATGCATGTTGTTCAGTAGGGAAGATTAAGTCGACTTGCAGGTGGTGTACAATCTAATCGATTCGGCTCCGGGACCCAAACTTTCCAAGGATTGTAAGATATAACCCAACTCAATCCATCACAACAATAATTGCTTGCTTATAATTTGAGAACATGTTTGTATGATCAATTCCCATGATTCCCCTATGACCCCATGACACCCTAGTGTTTTTTATCAATTGTTTACAACCCTTTTAATTCATCTTGCTTATTTATTTTCATTGCTATTTAGTTACTGACCTTCTACATCAACCCAAATTGTGACACCCCTAAGACACCGCTAGTTTCAATAGAAATCTCATCTCAATTCCCGTCCCTTGGAATCCGACCTTTACTTGCCTCTTTACTAATTGTAGAGTTGTTTGTGAAGCTATAAATTGTGTTTTGATTCGGACGTGACCCAACGACAACATCTATTCAATTGTGAACACGAAACGGACCGATCAAAAAGATCCTTGCATCCCCGGGGAAATGCTCAAAGATTCTATGAAGAAAAAGGAAGAAAAGAAGAAGGAACGAAGCTGTAAGACAATCCGAGCAGATTGTCTACAAGACGCCTGTCCAGGTGGTACAATCCGCGCGTCTTTCCCCATGGGACGCCCGTCCAAAACGTCCCCAATCCGCCCATCTTCCCCAGCTGGATACCCGTCCAAGAATACCCAACTTCGCCCTTCCCGAGACAAATCCGCTGGGATTCCCTTACAGCAACTTTCGTGTTCTTCTTGTTCTATGAAGGATGCGCATATTTTTCAAAGACCGGCGAAAAGGAGACCGGAGTATCTCTTGAGACCGGCGATTCCCTACCCAACAATTAGCATTGTTAAATTACTATTTTACCCTTTCTTAACCTAATGATGATCTACTATATATACCCTATTTGTAATAATCAAACCATCAAGTTTTCATTAGGTTAAATCAATCCTTCCTTAGATTAGATTAGGAGTAGATTAGAATAGATTATCATTTAATCTTTCCACAAATTACACATTAATCTTCCCTTAATTATTGTTCAAGTTTATTATTGTGTAATTCAAGTTTATTATTGGGTAATTAGAAGATTATTGGGTTTATTGGGAGATTGACAACCTTCCATCTATCATCAAGTTCTTCAATTATTCTTTGCATTATTATTTTGGAATCTCCATAGGTATAATTCTCTTAATCCTTGTTTTAATTATTGTTAATCTTTCTTACTTGTTCATCATGTTTGGCCTTGTTAATATGATTGACAACCTTGTTAGCATGCTAAACTTGATAATGAGTGAGTAGTCTCTTAGCTAGGATTAATGGGCAATTAGGGAAACCAACATGGGGATTGATTCATGCTTAATCTAATATGTTCATATAATTAATTTGCTTGCTTGTTGTGATGTCAACCTATGCACATGTTATATTTGATGAAATGCTAAGCCTATGAATCCTTGCATTTACAACCATCACTTATCTTTTCAATGAGACTTGTAAGACATAAACCAACTCGAGTCTCATTAGACCATGCATATAGTTAGATAGGGAGGATTAAGTCGACTTGTAGGTGTTGTACAATCTAATCGATTCGGCTCCGGGACCCAAACCTTCCTAGGATTGTAAGATATAAACCAACTCGATTCATCACAACAATAATTGCTTGCATCTAGTAGGAAACATGTTTGTATGATCAACTCCCATGAATCCCTTATGAACCCATGATATCCTAGCACTTTTAATCATTTCTTTGCATCTTTCCTTTTGTTGCTTGTTTATTGCTTTTATTAGATTAGAATCATCAACCCATTATAATTGTGACAACCCCAAGCACAACCATAATTAGATTGAATAATTCGAGTAACCACCGTCCCATGGATCGACCTCGACTTACCACTAACTAGTTGTATGTTGAGTATTATAAATGTGTTTGATTGGATGTGACCCGACGACATCACCCATCAAGTGAATAAAACATGCATGTGACAACATACTAAATTTTCATGGCCTGTTTCGAAGTTTAACTATTTTTAACCATTTTACCTTCATTTATTTTATTTTTATCACATAAAAATCATAAATTATGCAAAATAAATCAAATTTATACGAAATTTTAAATACAACAAGTAAAATATGCATGTGAGGCCATATAAAAATTTCAAGGTCAGAAACTAAGGCTAGCTAATTTTAGCATTTTAAATACCATTTTACTCACTAAAATGTAATAAAATCACTAAACATTATTTTAAATGTGCAAAAATTACCATAAATCATCAAAATGACCTAAATATATTTTAGGACCAGAATATATTACATGCAAAAAATTTCCTGGCTTTATCCGTATAAATCACAAATTTTAGTTTTAATTAAGTTACATTTAACTCGGAAAAACCAAACCGATTATGCATGCAACAACCAAATCCTCTGATACCACTTGAAAGGATTCATTAACTCCTTAATTAAACTCATTTTAATTAGATCTAACTTAACTATTGATTCAGTCTTTGTGAATCTAGTGCATGCATAACTTAAAACAAGAATGAGAAGAAAACGGTTTTCTTACAATGGTAATGAGACAGAAATGGGCACAAGTAAGGACACCTTCCTTTACTTGTTCTTGAGCTCAAAGTAATTGGATGATCCCCTTGTCTCAATAGTACGAGAACCTCCTTTCAATTGCTCCAAGACTATCCCACAATCCTACAAATATTACTAACTAGATAATAGATGTAGTTTACCTTAAATTTAATTCTAATATTATTATTATTACTACTCTAGTAATATGTTTACATTATTAGAATTATTGAACAATTTTTTAGCATAAAACCATTTTTGTGAGAGAAGGAGAAATAAGAGAGATTTTTCATAAGAATCAAGTGTGTAAAAAATGAACTTATTGTCCATTTTAACACACCAAAACTGGCTCCCTATGTGAGTGGGTGTGGATTATTCTTATTTTATTAGCATGCTCATGCTTTTTGTCATACCCATGTAATAGGCTAGGAAGTAGGGTATAAGTGTAATCATGTTGTCTATTTGCATGAAAAAGAACAACAATCATCACACTACAAGCCCCATAAAACCGGTTTAGCACATAAAATGGACCTCCATTTTATCTTTGTAATTTGTCATTTGTAATTTGTGTGACATGTGACATGTAGCATGTCATTAGGCATAATAATGCATATTTAACAAATTAAATATCACTATATTTTACTCCCTCTGGCTTTTAATTTTCTTCCTGTTTCTCTAATATATGTGAGGAGTATTATAATGAAATGAGAAGAAAACAGCAAGCCGGAGGGAGTAAATAGTAAACAATTAACAAGTAATTCACAATTAAATGTATATAAAATGGGTCATATTAAGTCTAGTTAATATAATCTACAACATTTTGTAATTATAGCTAATTAATTTCTCTTATCTCAAATGTTTCATTAACATTAATCAATTATAGTAATATAACATATTAATTACTAAATTGAATCTTATTTAATCAAATTAGAATAAGATATAATATTCTCTCTTATAAATATCAATTTGTTCAATTTAAGGATTTAATTAATCTGTATCGTCATACAATCGATTAACTTTACAATTGAGGGAATCGTCCTTTAGGAATGACCTTAAGGGATCAACTGATCACCACCGTTAAAACGACAGCAATGTCAAACTCTAGTAAGGCAATCATTACCGATTAATGTTGACCAGTTGACTTATATAAATGAATCATCCCTTAAGTATTCTTATCATGAGTTTCAATAATGTGATCGCACCATTGTTGAGGACACATACTCGAACAGATAAACCGACTTAAGGAAATTGCGCGAAAACTGCCAAATCCGGGTATACTTGATCGAGCCTAGCTGGACTCCATCGAGTACACACCTACTCGATCGTGTTCATGTCCACTTGATCGAGTAGTTTTCGTTTCAGCTCCTTTCTTCGTGTAGTCTTCTTCTCTTCTCTTCCTTTATTCTTCTAGATTTACATGCCATACTTCGTGTATTCCTTCATGCCATCTCCGCGGTGCAACATTTCATTCTTTTCCTCCACAAATGCATCATTCCCGCATTAAACACCAAAAAGCAGAAGTAACAACATTCTAATATAAATGGCATATAAACAATGTAAATTAGCACGAAAACCGTATCAAAGGTAACTAAGGGGAGTCAAATAAATGTGTATATAAATATGACTCATCACATGACCTTAATCACATGCTACTACCAACATACCGACATTAACATCATCGTGATTATATAAACATACACCACATCACATTACATATACTCCAACCACTTCCATTCAACCGAACCATATACTTCATCCAAGATATACTTAAAGTCATACAATAGATAACGATCCCTTGACACCCCGTAGTGACCGGCTCAAAGTTATAAGGGCAACGTTGCAGCCTTAGGACGTCTCCCAAGCCTTTGTGGTAGCTCCAAACAACTCTTACCCAGGTTCATTTTATTTAGACTCTCTAAGTTCATTATATTCATTGGTTACAGGTCCAAAATCGTCGCTCCGATACCACTTTGTAACACCCCCAAATACCAAGGTGCCTTACCAAGGACCACCCTAGCATATAAAGGTGCTACCATCTCGGTTGTCCGAGGTAAAGTATATCAAATAGACCATCCAAGAACAATTATTAAAGTTTAACATTAACATATTACATGTCTCAAAAACCAAAACCAAAGTGTAAACCAAAGTAAACCAAATACAATTCCAAAGTATCTAAAGACTCATGACAGCGGAAGCTAAGACTCTAGGTGATGAGACTCCCTTCCTTGATTCCGCAGCTATCATACATCATTACCTATCAAGCAACTGCTCACCATCCCCAAGTGGATTATCACTGTTTTGTAAATCATAAACGAGGTTAGTTCACTGCACAAACAAGATAAGAAATATAGCAAACAACATCCAAGACAATCAACACACATTCCTCCAAACTCCATCTGTGTAACACCCGTAATTTTTATACAATCTATTTTTGGCTTTTAGTCACAAACTTATATTTTTAAATTATCTTATATATATATATATATATATATATATATATATATATATATATATATATATATATATATATATATATATATATATATATATATATATATATATATATATCATATCTATTGAGTAGTCGGAATTTCTCGACGGTTTCGGTAGTAATAACCGTGTAGTATTTCGTTTGGGCTTAAGTTTCACTTGGGCCTTTCTTTTTCTCTACAACACCCCTTTTTCCACCCACCCTTCTATTAACACTCCGTCTTCTTCCTTTGTTTTTCTGAAAAATAAACCCATAAACCTCCAACACAATTATGCAACCTTCTTAACATTCTTAGTCTCACCATAACTCATTCATTTCTTGACCAAATCCAACCTTTTTCGCGCCATTCTCATCCTCTTTTCATTCTTCATCTTTCTAAGTAAGAAAGATCCTATTTTTCCTCTATTTCAAAAATTCCATATTTCTAAGATGAGAGTTTTGTGCTAAATTTCACTCTTTTTGTGTCTTAGGTAAAGGACTTGAGGACCCAAAACAAGACTCTTACATGGTTGACGAGAAATTGGACGAGTGAAGACGCTTTCAAGGTAACGGTGGTGGGTTAATCGACAAAGTGTCAAATTTGCATGCTTTGGTTGTTAATTTATTCTTCCAATTATTAAAATCAGAATTTTGGTTGTGTTTTGCTTGAATTTTGGTTGGATGTGTCTCACATGAGTTTTCTCACATGTTTGGATAAAAGTTCTATGCTTTATTGTCTCAAATCCATAATTTGTTGAATTTCCGTTTTAAATACGATGTTTTTCTGAGTTAGAATCATGCTAGGACATGTAAACAATTGTTGTGGAACGATTTTGGTTTGTTTCAAAGTAATTGGGAGTCGATTATGGACTATCGCGCGTACTGTGTACTCCTAGCCCGGGGGCCGGCGGCCGGTACCCCCACAGGCTGGGAGTTCACTGTATGTTTTTGAAGAATTTTAGGAGTTTGTTCTCCCAGCCGGTGGGCAGGCGTCCGATACCCCCCCACAGGCTAAGAGTGCACTGTAATTTTTGAGTTTTGAAGGAGTTTGTACTCCCAGCCGCCAGCCCACAGGCTGGGAGTGCACTGTAAGATTTTATAAATTTGAAGTGTTTCTACACCCAGCCGGTGGGCAGGCGGCAGGTACCGCTATAGGCTGGGAGATCACTGTAACTTTTGAAGGATTTTCAAGAAGTTTGTACTCCCAGCCGGTGGGCCGGTGGCCCTACAGGCTGGGAGTATACTATAAGATATTTCTTAGTGTTGAGGTACTCCCAGCCGGTGGGCCGGTGACCGGTACCCCCACAGGCTGGGAGTTCACTGAAGGTTTTTCTTCACTTGTAACTTGTCTTAATCATTGATTTAATTATGCATCTTTCTCATGATTGGTAAGTGGTCAATTCAGGACTTGTTTACGTTATGACTATGGAAATTATTGTTTCTCTTATTTGTGACTCGAGTGTGACGTTTTACATAGTGTGACGACTCGACATTCCTTATTTACCCTTTCAGACCTTTGGTTACGGCTATGTGTGCCATGTTTCCGGATTGGGTTATCCTTCCGCCTTTCTTCGGACCTTTGGTTACGGTTATGAGTGCCATGTTTCCGATTAGAGGTTACTCGACCTTTGGTTACGGCTATATGTGCCATGTTTTGAGTCTTGAATGCGATTGGTATATCATTTATCGAATCAGGTGACGCCCATCCCGAGAGTCTGGATCCAGGTTTAGACTAGGACTGTATTATGATCGTCGTCCTACCAAGAGGTTGGAGTCTACGTTGTTATCTTGTAAGTCCATGCTATGTAAATGTCTTGCTTGGTTATGGTCCTTGGTATATGTCTTTCTATACGAGAGGTTACATCTTATATGGTTGTATGTAAGAGTCTTGGTCTTATCGGATACTAGAGGTGAGATACAAGCCCTGTAGTTGCGATATGATCGCTGGGATTGATGCTCCCATCCGTTCTAGTGGTGAGATGCAAGCCATAAGTGCGCATGTGACGTTAATAGCCACGTCCCGTGCAATGTTTGTTATAAGATTTCCAAAGTAATGGCTATGGTTTTCAACTATATGTATTGCGATGATTGACCACTCGTTTATGTATCTCACATGAGTTAAGTATTAGTCTTGTATAATTTGGATAGCTGCATATGTCACATTTCATTGGAATTCGTGCTTGTGATTAATTAACCGTATCTACGTTCTTTCCTTTACTTTACTTATTTAAATATGCCTATGACATGTTCATTTTCTATTCTATCTTTCTTTCACTTATTATTCTAAAATGAATGATCCCATGCTTATTCGTTCAAGTGAATTGTATCCCGTATTCATCATGCATTGCCTTATTTGAGTTCTTTGTTATGTTCATTTTGACATATTGTGGCTGGGAGAACCCTGAGTTGCTCCCCACTGAATGTGCTGTTCATGTTTACATGAATGACAGGTTTTAGTTGGTGCATTTATGGGGTGAAGACATGTGTGAGCTAGCAAGCACCTTGACCGTTGGATCTTTATCTATCGTTATGCTTAGACTAAACTTTTAGACTTGTTATTGTGGGATATATTTCCCCCCTATTTTGCTAGGCTTGGTTTGTAATAACCTAAGTTTACCTATTGTTGCACTTATTTCATTTTATTAGTGACTCCTGCATGTTAAACTTTAACTTGTAATAAGAAGTTTTGAAAATTTCCTCATTCCCGCTTTAATTTATTGGTTATATTTTTCGCTTTATCGCGGGGTGACACAATCCATAACCAGTAACCGACTACACACCGAAGTGTGTAGCCCCGCCAGGTTCCCATCGCAACAGGAGACCCTCACTGTAACACCCCCATTTATTCAGGAGCCTTTAGCTAGACATTCCCAAATAAATAGGACTGTTACCATCTCGGTTTCCCGAGGTAGTAGATAACAAAGTCCAACTCACCAAAGTACTTTAAATAAAAACTTTAATGATTACATATTTATTACAAATTAACAAACTAAACTTAATATAAAATAAATACAACAACTAAAGGAAATAAATAAAGTGATATAAATTGTTCTATGTGATCTAGACTTCAACTATGGTCCAAGTCGAGCTCTCTTCCTAATGCTCCCAAGTCGCCTAACTCCAAACTCTTTATTTAAATCGCTCCCCATTTAACAGGAAATATTAAATGGTTCACCACAGGATGCCATCAATTAAAGCAGGCATCAATTTTATTTTGACACAGAAGCAAACACGTCAACCAATGGTTGAGTAGAAATAACCAACAACAAGTCAAGGTAAAATGATATAATATGCAATGCCAATAAAACTGAGCTCATCACCCGAAACACCCATTCATCCCGCCAATCCCTGGCCCGGGGTATTCATCATTCCAACCGAAGTTGAAGTATTCACCATCCTAACCGAAGTTGAGGTATTCATCATGCCAACCGAAGTTGAGGTATTCAATTTTAATTATACGTCATGCCAACATAAAATCATCTCAGACACGAGGCTGAGGTATCCAATCCAAACAAATTTCCAATATAAATAATTAAACGATAAACAATCCGAGAACATATAATCCACATCCATTAATTCACCGGAGTCCACAATACTTTTATAATTTCCACAAACCAACAAAGATAAGACGAGTTGAGTAGTTATCCTACCTGGCAAGCAAGCACTCCAATTACGCAATCCAAATAAATAAAGCAAATCCAATCCGATTATAATTCTTCACAATTTCCGTCACCTATATAATAATAACAATTACAACAATTATAATTACTAACTTTATTTGTTTATTTATTTATTCCTTTTATTCAATTATTCAAATTAATTATTTACTATAATTATTAAAGGTTTATGATAACTAAAAACCCGATTTAACTACGAACCCGACTCACCCGAGCTAATTAAATAATTAAAACCCGTCACACTACAAACACATACCACCTTAACATGGTTTATAAACCATGGCCAACACCTCTCTTAAAACCCACCAAACCCGACACCACAAGCCACCACAGCCACCACCCAACCTCGACACCCCTAGCCTGCAACCCCACGCATCCAACTCGCCCTTAACCACCAGCTAAACCACCACCAACAACGCACAAACCCACGCCCTACCACACGACACCAACTGCAACACTCACCTGACACCCCATAAACCCGTCCCAAAACCACTACCTAACACCACCTTCACCGCCACCTACAACCACTAATCAACTCACCAATCTACCCTCGACAAAAACAACCCAAAACCACCCCAACCCAGACCTCCTACAACCACCAAAACCCCTCGAAAACCGCCGCCCGAACACGGGTTAATCCCCTGTTTTCCCCACCACCGCCACAAACCGCCACCTGCCACGGTCAATGACGGTCAACAATGGTCAGGTTATAAACTTGGCAGTCCAATGTCGCTATAGGTTCAATTCCCGAGTCCTATGGTGGTCTATATAAGTCATACTATCGATCTAAAGTTGCTTGCATGAAAAGAATATAAACCGCTTTAAGCTGAGTTAATTACCTCAAGTCGACCAATTGATTTTGTTAATTCTTCTTTCTTTCCGCCTCCTAAAGCTTCTTCTTTTTATTTGTAATTTATTTATCAGATTTAAGGTGGTATTTATAGTGTAAAATTTAGAGAATACGAGGCCAATTAGGAAACTATGTAACTTTCCTTATTCTAATTAATATAGAAATTGTCATTATAATTATATCATTATTATTTATCATATATTATTAATCCTACCATAACTATGATTTACCCATATAACATTTACTAATTTATTATTGCCATAACTTTATTATTATTATTATTATAATTATAATTACCTTTATATAATATTATTTCCTTGTTATATTATTATTAATTCCCGATATAAATCCCGATTACTCTAATACCAATTTAATAAATTTGGCCCATATAATAATACCACATAGTCCAACACTCAATTACCAACTAAGCCCAAAGCACAAATATTAGCCGAACCCAATTCATGACTTGAATTATTAATTTATTATTTAATTAACGTCTTACTTGTATTTATTATTAGAAATGTCATTTAATCAATCATTAAATTACATAAATTATTCTTATAAATTATTATTAAAATACGGAGTATTACAGTCTTCCCCCTTAAAATGAACTTCGTCCCGAAGTTCGCCCATAACTACTACAAGAACACTTATAAAATTTCTCATAACGACTACCATCCAACACAATTATCCATTTATGATGATCACCCGTATCAATCATATCACAAGTTATAGAAATAATAACTCAAAATATTTGTACTATTACATTCCTTCCCCCTAAAAATAAACTTCGTCCGAAGTTTTTGAACTACCATTACTTTATTAAGACTACTAACAACTTAATACTTATATAAATAACAAGAGTCTAATCCCCTCACATAAATACTAGTTACCCTTCTCCCCATTCCTTGCACTTTGTACTATTTGTTCCAAATGTTTTTCCACCATTACTCGATCACCTCCATTGCCTTTGTCTATTGTTAAAACTTCTCTGGTTACTCCACATTGTCCCGAATTCCTATTACTTCCAATACTTGGCATTGGGGTTTGATAAAGCCTTTGGTTTCCCACTCCATAACTTCTATTTTCGTTTCCATAACAGTTATTTTGATTACCCTTAAATACCCTACAAGACACGGCCTTATGACCCATCTTTCCACACCTGAAACATTCACCTCCACTCAGCCCACTGAAATAAGATTGGTCTCCTCTACCACTGAACTTTCCCCCAAACGACGCTCCTCCTGATGCATAGGACCGAAACGGTTTGTATTCTCGCTTTTTACTTTCTCCTACACTCCCACCCGTAGTCTCTGTCTTTCTTTTCTCATCCTTCTCTTTCTTCTCCTTCTTCTCTTCCTGTAACATATCTGCAATCCTCTCCGCATGCCCAGCTCGCTGATAAACATCGTCCATGGTACTTGGTTGACATTTGCAAGCCTCTTCTTAATAGTGGTTGTTAATCCCTTTTCAAATCTAAGTGCCAACATCTCATCACTAAAATTCAAATCAGCTACATATTCTGACAATTCCATAAACCGGTTATAATAAGTCTCTACTGTCATCTCCTCAGTCATCTTGAAAGAATCAAATTCGGCTCTCATCTTACACCTAATATGTTCTGGCACAAATACAGCTCTCATAGTTTCCTTAAAACCTTTCCAAGTGATAAAAGGTTCCTCACTCTCCCTCCAAGCTTCCCTTAAGACCTCCTTACTACGATTCCACCACAAACCCGCTTTTCCCCTCAAATAGTAAGCAGCTTGATCTACTTGCATCTCCGCAGGACATCCTAGCAACTCAAAAAGGTTATCAAACTCTCTATGCCAATCCCCAAGTAAAGATGGTTCCCCTAATCCGTCATATTTCGTTGGGTTGTGCCTTGCGATACTAGCACTCATCTTTTTTGGATCGAACCGACCCCTTAGCTTTCAAAGTGCCGCAGTCAAAGCCTCATTCATAGATATCAAACGGTCAATCTCCTCTTGGGACATGGTAGAGGGTGTAGGTGTAGATCCCTTTGGAGGCATGGTTCTATAAAAGCAAAACAAGACAACATAAGTTTCTACCCGAGGAAACGATGGCTCAACATTTTTAAATATTCTATACTTACAAAACAAGGTTTGGTCAATTATATCCTTTCTAACCCCTCTTTAGGTCCTCCTATCATCACTCCTACCTCCCAATTATCATAGGTTAGGAATCGACAAAACATTTATATTAAACTTTTGCTAAACTCGCGTTTTTTCGGAAATCAAAGTCAAGCTGTAACTTTCAAAAATCACCATTAAATAACCGTTATATTCTACATTGAGTTTTTATACTTTCCAGAAAATATAAAGAGTTTTCAAATCATGAGAAAAAAAATTAAGCCCAAATCTCGAATAATCATTTTGTAAAGATTTTTACAATTCAGTGGGTCGAAACAAAAACTGATCAGCAATTTGTCAAACTCTTGGGTCAACTTGTAAAAATCACTATTAATTGTCAAAAATTTAACTTGCAACGTGCCTTATCAATATGGAAACATATTTGAATCTTTTAAACAGTGGAGTTGGAATTAAGCAAAAAGATTAAGTAGGTAGTAAATGAGAAATTTTACAAAATTGTTTGTCGAAAACATAACTGCACAGGAACATTCTGACCACTGTCCACTAAATTATTTATTTCTCCCAAACCATAAAACTTTTAAACATGAAACTGACGGCATTGGTAAGCTAACTCACTGGGTTATCACTCATAAATATTTCAACCATGTATAATGAACGGAGTTCAAATGGCAACTAAATCAAATAGAGGTAAAATCTGACAGAATAAAGTTCAGCTCTAGGTTCCTTTTTACTAGGTCACAAGCTCTTATTAACACCCTCCTACTCCTATATCAACACAACTTGGTCGATAAACTTTCACACACGACTAGTATATACTCTAAAGCATTCATATCACAAGCTTAATCATTTCATAATATATTTTAAATAACATGGCTTTGGGATTCACACAACCGCATATCACTAGACATGATTCTACTATCACACAACGTTCAACCATATAATCAATATCAATTTATAATTACTTTCATGCTCATGATCAAAACAATTCAACATCAACTCCTCATTTCATCCATTCCACACCCCTTAAAATCAAGGTTACGTCCCGTAAACTCAGTCATCAATGAAAATAAAATTCAAACAAAGCAACCAAAACTCCTACGACAAAATAACAATATTCATTTTAAATTACCCCACTCTGTAATATATCTCAAGGAAACCGGTTCAAAAGCGAAAGGGCGGAAGTTTGGTGTAAGGGGGCCCCTAACTCATCCCAAGCCTTAAGTGGGCTCCTAACAGTTTCTATCCGGGTTCATTTTATTTGACACATCCTATGTTCATTATTATGTTCATTGGTTAGGCATGAGGATCGTTTTGCTCTGATACCACTTTGTAACACCCCATTTATTCAGGAGCCTTTAGCTAGACATTCCCAAATAAATAGGACTGTTACCATCTCGGTTTCCCGAGGTAGTAGATAACAAAGTCCAACTCACCAAAGTACTTTAAATAAAAACTTTAATGATTACATATTTATTACAAATTAACAAACTAAACTTAATATAAAATAAATACAACTCGCAATGAAATAAATAAAGTGATATAAATTGTTCTATGTGATCTAGACTTCAACTATGGTCCAAGTCGAGCTCTCTTCCTAATGCTCCCAAGTCAGCTATCTCCAAACCTGCTATTTTAAATCGCTCCCCATTTAATCGGAAATATTAAATGGTTCACCACAGGATGCCATCAATTAAAGCAGGCATCAATTTTATTTTGACACAGAAGCAAACACGTCAACCAATGGTTGAGTAGAAATAACCAACAACAAGTCAAGGTAAAATGATATAATATGCAATGCCAATAAAAATGAGCTCATCACCCGAAACACCCATTCATCCCGCCAATCCCTGGCCCGGGGTATTCATCATTCCAACCGAAGTTGAAGTATTCACCATCCCAACCGAAGTTGAGGTATTCATCATCCCAACCGAAGTTGAGGTATTCAATTTTAATTATACGTCATGCCAACATAAAATCATCTGGACACGAGGCCGAGGTATCCAATCCAAACAAATTTCCAATATAAATAATTAAACGATAAACAATCCGACAACATATAATCCACATCCATTAATTCACCGGAGTCCACAATACTTTTATAATTTCCACAAACCAACAAAGATAAGACGAGTTGAGTAGTTATCCTACCTGGCAAGCAAGCACTCCAATTACGCAATCCAAATAAATAAAGCAAATCCAATCCGATTATAATTCTTCACAATTTCCGTCACCTATATAATAATAACAATTACAACAATTATAATTACTAACTTTATTTGTTTATTTATTTATTCCTTTTATTCAATTATTCAAATTAATTATTTACTATAATTATTAAAGGTTTATGATAACTAAAAACCCGATTTAACTACGAACCCGACTCACCTGAGCTAATTAAATAATTAAAACCCGTCACACTACAAACACATACCACCTTAACATGGTTTATAAACCATGGCCAACACCTCTCTTAAAACCCACCAAACCCGACACCACAAGCCACCACAGCCACCACCCAACCTCGACACCCCTAGCCTGCAACCCCACGCATCCAACTCGCCCTTAACCACCAGCTAAACCACCACCAACAACGCACAAACCCACGCCCTACCACACGACACCAACTGCAACACTCACCTGACACCCCATAAAACCCGTCCCAAAACCACTACCTAACACCACCTTCACCGCCACCTACAACCACTAATCAACTCACCAATCTACCCTCGACAAAAACAACCCAAAACCACCCCATCCCAGACCTCCTACAACCACCAAAACCCCCTCGAAAACCGCCTGCCCAGAACACGGGTTAATCCCCTGTTTTCCCCACCACCGCCACAAACCGCCACCTGCCACGGTCAATGACGGTCAACAATGGTCAGGTTATAAACTTGGCAGTCCAATGTCGCTATAGGTTCAATTCCCGAGTCCTATGGTGGTCTATATAAGTCATACTATCGATCTAAAGTTGCTTGCATGAAAAGAATATAAACCGCTTTAAGCTGAGTTAATTACCTCAAGTCGACCAATTGATTTTGTTAATTCTTCTTTCTTTCCGCCTCCTAAAGCTTCTTCTTTTTATTTGTAATTTATTTATCAGATTTAAGGTGGTATTTATAGTGTAAAATTTAGAGAATACGAGGCCAATTAGGAAACTATGTAACTTTCCTTATTCTAATTAATATAGAAATTGTCATTATAATTATATCATTATTATTTATCATATATTATTAATCCTACCATAACTATGATTTACCCATATAACATTTACTAATTTATTATTGCCATAACTTTATTATTATTATTATAATTATAATTACCTTTATATAATATTATTTCCTTGTTATATTATTATTAATTCCCGATATAAATCCCGATTACTCTAATACCAATTTAATAAATTTGGCCCATATAATAATACCACATAGTCCAACACTCAATTACCAACTAAGCCCAAAGCACAAATATTAGCCGAACCCAATTCATGACTTGAATTATTAATTTATTATTTAATTAACGTCTTACTTGTATTTATTATTAGAAATGTCATTTAATCAATCATTAAATTACATAAATTATTCTTATAAATTATTATTAAAATACGGAGTATTACAGTCTTCCCCCCTTAAAATGAACTTCGTCCCGAAGTTCGCCCATAACTACTACAAGAACACTTATAAAATTTCTCATAACGACTACCATCCAACACAATTATCCATTTATGATGATCACCCGTATCAATCATATCACAAGTTATAGAAATAATAACTCAAAATATTTGTACTATTACATTCCTTCCCCCTAAAAATAAACTTCGTCCCGAAGTTTCGGAACTACCATTACTTTATTAAGACTACTAACAACTTAATACTTATATAAATAACAAGAGTCTAATCCCCTCACATAAATACTAGTTACCCTTCTCCCCATTCCCTTGCACTGTACTAGCTGTTCCAAATGTTTTTCCACCATTACTCTGATCACCTCCATTGCCTTGTCTATTGTTAAAACTTCTCTGGTTACTCCACTGTCCCGAATTCCTATTACTTCCAATACTTGGCATTGGGGTTTGATAAAGCCTTTGGTTTCCCACTCCATAACTTCTATTTTCGTTTCCATAACAGTTATTTTGATTACCCTTAAATACCCTACAAGACACGGCCTTATGACCCATCTTTCCACACCTGAAACATTCACCTCCACTCAGCCCACTGAAATAAGATTGGTCTCCTCTACCACTGAACTTTCCCCCAAACGACGCTCCTCCTGATGCATAGGACCGAAACTGGTTTGTATTCTGCTTTTTACTTTCTCCTACACTCCCACCCGTAGTCTCTGTCTTTCTTTTCTCATCCTTCTCTTTCTTCTCCTTCTTCTCTTCCTGTAACATATCCGCAATCCTCTCCGCATGCCACTCATTGATAAACATCGTCCATGGTACTTGGTTGACCAGCTGCAAGCCTCTTCTTAATAGTGGTTGTTAATCCCTTTTCAAATCTAAGTGCCAACATCTCATCACTAAAATTCAAATCAGCTACATATTCTGACAATTCCATAAACCGGTTATAATAAGTCTCTACTGTCATCTCCTCAGTCATCTTGAAAGAATCAAATTCGGCTCTCATCTTACTCCTAATATGTTCTGGCACAAATACAGCTCTCATAGTTTCCTTAAAACCTTTCCAAGTGATAAAAGGTTCCTCACTCTCCCTCCAAGCTTCCCTTAAGACCTCCTTACTACGATTCCACCACAAACCCGCTTTTCCCCTCAAATAGTAAGCAGCTTGATCTACTTGCATCTCCGCAGGACATCCTAGCAACTCAAAAAGGTTATCAAACTCTCTATGCCAATCCCCAAGTAAAGATGGTTCCCCTAATCCGTCATATTTCGTTGGGTTGTGCCTTGCGATACTAGCACTCATCTTTCTTTGGATCGAACCGACCCCTTAGCTTCAAAGTCGCAGTCAAAGCCTCATTCATAGATATCAAACGGTCAATCTCCTCTTGGGACATGGTAGAGGGTGTAGGTGTAGATCCCTTTGGAGGCATGGTTCTATAAAAGCAAAACAAGACAACATAAGTTTCTACCCGAGGAAACGATGGCTCAACATTTTTAAATATTCTATACTTACAAAACAAGGTTTGGTCAATTATATCCTTTCTAACCCCTCTTTAGGTCCTCCTATCATCACTCCTACCTCCCAATTATCATAGGTTAGGAATCGACAAAACATTTATATTAAACTTTTGCTAAACTCGCGTTTTTTCGGAAATCAAAGTCAAGCTGTAACTTTCAAAAATCACCATTAAATAACCGTTATATTCTACATTGAGTTTTTATACTTTCCAGAAAATATAAAGAGTTTTCAAATCATGAGAAAAAAAATTAAGCCCAAATCTCGAATAATCATTTTGTAAAGATTTTTACAATTCAGTGGGTCGAAACAAAAACTGATCAGCAATTTGTCAAACTCTTGGGTCAACTTGTAAAAATCACTATTAATTGTCAAAAATTTAACTTGCAACGTGCCTTATCAATATGGAAACATATTTGAATCTTTTAAACAGTGGAGTTGGAATTAAGCAAAAAGATTAAGTAGGTAGTAAATGAGAAATTTTACAAAATTGTTTGTCGAAAACATAACTGCACAGGAACATTCTGACCACTGTCCACTAAATTATTTATTTCTCCCAAACCATAAAACTTTTAAACATGAAACTGACGGCATTGGTAAGCTAACTCACTGGGTTATCACTCATAAATATTTCAACCATGTATAATGAACGGAGTTCAAATGGCAACTAAATCAAATAGAGGTAAAATCTGACAGAATAAAGTTCAGCTCTAGGTTCCTTTTTACTAGGTCACAAGCTCTTATTAACACCCTCCTACTCCTATATCAACACAACTTGGTCGATAAACTTTCACACACGACTAGTATATACTCTAAAGCATTCATATCACAAGCTTAATCATTTCATAATATATTTTAAATAACATGGCTTTGGGATTCACACAACCGCATATCACTAGACATGATTCTACTATCACACAACGTTCAACCATATAATCAATATCAATTTATAATTACTTTCATGCTCATGATCAAAACAATTCAACATCAACTCCTCATTTCATCCATTCCACACCCCTTAAAATCAAGGTTACGTCCCGTAAACTCAGTCATCAATGAAAATAAAATTCAAACAAAGCAACCAAAACTCCTACGACAAAATAACAATATTCATTTTAAATTACCCCACTCTGTAATATATCTCAAGGAAACCGGTTCAAAACTGAAAGGGCCGGAAGTTTGGTGTAAGGGGGCCCCTAACTCATCCCAAGCCTTAAGTGGGCTCCTAACAGTTTCTATCCGGGTTCATTTTATTTGACACATCCTATGTTCATTATTATGTTCATTGGTTAGGCCTGAGGATCGTTTTGCTCTGATACCACTTTGTAACACCCCCATTTATTCAGGAGCCTTTAGCTAGACATTCCCAAATAAATAGGACTGTTACCATCTCGGTTTCCCGAGGTAGTAGATAACAAAGTCCAACTCACCAAAGTACTTTAAATAAAAACTTTAATGATTACATATTTATTACAAATTAACAAACTAAACTTAATATAAAATAAATACAACTCGCAAATGGAAATAAATAAAGTGATATAAATTGTTCTATGTGATCTAGACTTCAACTATGGTCCAAGTCGAGCTCTCTTCCTAATGCTCCCAAGTCAGCTATCTCCAAACCTGCTATTTAAATCTGCTCCCCATTTAATCGGAAATATTAAATGGTTCACCACAGGATGCCATCAATTAAAGCAGGCATCAATTTTATTTTGACACAGAAGCAAACACGTCAACCAATGGTTGAGTAGAAATAACCAACAACAAGTCAAGGTAAAATGATATAATATGCAATGCCAATAAAAATGAGCTCATCACCCGAAACACCCATTCATCCCGCCAATCCCTGGCCCGGGGTATTCATCATTCCAACCGAAGTTGAAGTATTCACCATCCCAACCGAAGTTGAGGTATTCATCATCCCAACCGAAGTTGAGGTATTCAATTTTAATTATACGTCATGCCAACATAAAATCATCTCAGACACGAGGCTGAGGTATCCAATCCAAACAAATTTCCAATATAAATAATTAAACGATAAACAATCCGACAACATATAATCCACATCCATTAATTCACCGGAGTCCACAATACTTTTATAATTTCCACAAACCAACAAAGATAAGACGAGTTGAGTAGTTATCCTACCTGGCAAGCAAGCACTCCAATTACGCAATCCAAATAAATAAAGCAAATCCAATCCGATTATAATTCTTCACAATTTCCGTCACCTATATAATAATAACAATTACAACAATTATAATTACTAACTTTATTTGTTTATTTATTTATTCCTTTTATTCAATTATTCAAATTAATTATTTACTATAATTATTAAAGGTTTATGATAACTAAAAACCCGATTTAACTACGAACCCGACTCACCCGAGCTAATTAAATAATTAAAACCCGTCACACTACAAACACATACCACCTTAACATGGTTTATAAACCATGGCCAACACCTCTCTTAAAACCCACCAAACCCGACACCACAAGCCACCACAGCCACCACCCAACCTCGACACCCCTAGCCTGCAACCCCACGCATCCAACTCGCCCTTAACCACCAGCTAAACCACCACCAACAACGCACAAACCCACGCCCTACCACACGACACCAACTGCAACACTCACCTGACACCCCATAAAACCCGTCCCAAAACCACTACCTAACACCACCTTCACCGCCACCTACAACCACTAATCAACTCACCAATCTACCCTCGACAAAAAAACCCAAAACCACCCCATCCCGGACCTCCTACAACCACCAAAACCCCCTCGAAAACCGCTTTGCCAGAACACGGGTTAATCCCCTGTTTTCCCCACCACCGCCACAAACCGCCACCTGCCACGGTCAATGACGGTCAACAATGGTCAGGTTATAAACTTGGCAGTCCAATGTCGCTATAGGTTCAATTCCCGAGTCCTATGGTGGTCTATATAAGTCATACTATCGATCTAAAGTTGCTTGCATGAAAAGAATATAAACCGCTTTAAGCTGAGTTAATTACCTCAAGTCGACCAATTGATTTTGTTAATTCTTCTTTCTTTCCGCCTCCTAAAGCTTCTTCTTTTTATTTGTAATTTATTTATCAGATTTAAGGTGGTATTTATAGTGTAAAATTTAGAGAATACGAGGCCAATTAGGAAACTATGTAACTTTCCTTATTCTAATTAATATAGAAATTGTCATTATAATTATATCATTATTATTTATCATATATTATTAATCCTACCATAACTATGATTTACCCATATAACATTTACTAATTTATTATTGCCATAACTTTATTATTATTATTATAATTATAATTACCTTTATATAATATTATTTCCTTGTTATATTATTATTAATTCCCGATATAAATCCCGATTACTCTAATACCAATTTAATAAATTTGGCCCATATAATAATACCACATAGTCCAACACTCAATTACCAACTAAGCCCAAAGCACAAATATTAGCCGAACCCAATTCATGACTTGAATTATTAATTTATTATTTAATTAACGTCTTACTTGTATTTATTATTAGAAATGTCATTTAATCAATCATTAAATTACATAAATTATTCTTATAAATTATTATTAAAATACGGAGTATTACAGTCTTCCCCCCTTAAAATGAACTTCGTCCCGAAGTTCGCCCATAACTACTACAAGAACACTTATAAAATTTCTCATAACGACTACCATCCAACACAATTATCCATTTATGATGATCACCCGTATCAATCATATCACAAGTTATAGAAATAATAACTCAAAATATTTGTACTATTACATTCCTTCCCCCTAAAAATAAACTTCGTCCGAAGTTTGAACTACCATTACTTTATTAAGACTACTAACAACTTAATACTTATATAAATAACAAGAGTCTAATCCCCTCACATAAATACTAGTTACCCTTCTCCCCATTCCTTGACCTTTGTACTAGCATTTGTTCCAAATGTTTTTCCACCATTACTCGATCACCTCCATTGCCTTGTCTATTGTTAAAACTTCTCTGGTTACTCCACTGTCCCGAATTCCTATTACTTCCAATACTTGGCATTGGGGTTTGATAAAGCCTTTGGTTTCCCACTCCATAACTTCTATTTTCGTTTCCATAATGATTATTTTGATTACCCTTAAATACCCTACAAGACACGGCCTTATGACCCATCTTTCCACACCTGAAACATTCACCTCCACTCAGCCCATTTGAAATAAGATTGGTCTCCTCTCTACCACTGAACTTTCCCCCAAACGACGCTCCTCGATGCATAGGACCGAAACGGTTTTTGTATTCTCGCTTTTTACTTTCTCCTACACTCCCACCCGTAGTCTCTGTCTTTCTTTTCTCATCCTTCTCTTTCTTCTCCTTCTTCTCTTCTGTAACATATCGCAATCCTCTCCGCATGCCCAGCTCATTGATAAACATCGTCCATGGTACTTGGTTGACCAGTGCAAGCCTCTTCTTAATAGTGGTTGTTAATCCCTTTTCAAATCTAAGTGCCAACATCTCATCACTAAAATTCAAATCAGCTACATATTCTGACAATTCCATAAACCGGTTATAATAAGTCTCTACTGTCATCTCCTCAGTCATCTTGAAAGAATCAAATTCGGCTCTCATCTTACTCCTAATATGTTCTGGCACAAATACAGCTCTCATAGTTTCCTTAAAACCTTTCCAAGTGATAAAAGGTTCCTCACTCTCCCTCCAAGCTTCCCTTAAGACCTCCTTACTACGATTCCACCACAAACCCGCTTTTCCCCTCAAATAGTAAGCAGCTTGATCTACTTGCATCTCCGCAGGACATCCTAGCAACTCAAAAAGGTTATCAAACTCTCTATGCCAATCCCCAAGTAAAGATGGTTCCCCTAATCCGTCATATTTCGTTGGGTTGTGCCTTGCGATACTAGCACTCATCTTTCTTTGGATCTGAACCGACCCCTTAGCTTTCAGTGCCGCAGTCAAAGCCTCATTCATAGATATCAAACGGTCAATCTCCTCTTGGGACATGGTAGAGGGTGTAGGTGTAGATCCCTTTGGAGGCATGGTTCTATAAAAGCAAAACAAGACAACATAAGTTTCTACCCGAGGAAACGATGGCTCAACATTTTTAAATATTCTATACTTACAAAACAAGGTTTGGTCAATTATATCCTTTCTAACCCCTCTTTAGGTCCTCCTATCATCACTCCTACCTCCCAATTATCATAGGTTAGGAATCGACAAAACATTTATATTAAACTTTTGCTAAACTCGCGTTTTTTCGGAAATCAAAGTCAAGCTGTAACTTTCAAAAATCACCATTAAATAACCGTTATATTCTACATTGAGTTTTTATACTTTCCAGAAAATATAAAGAGTTTTCAAATCATGAGAAAAAAAATTAAGCCCAAATCTCGAATAATCATTTTGTAAAGATTTTTACAATTCAGTGGGTCGAAACAAAAACTGATCAGCAATTTGTCAAACTCTTGGGTCAACTTGTAAAAATCACTATTAATTGTCAAAAATTTAACTTGCAACGTGCCTTATCAATATGGAAACATATTTGAATCTTTTAAACAGTGGAGTTGGAATTAAGCAAAAAGATTAAGTAGGTAGTAAATGAGAAATTTTACAAAATTGTTTGTCGAAAACATAACTGCACAGGAACATTCTGACCACTGTCCACTAAATTATTTATTTCTCCCAAACCATAAAACTTTTAAACATGAAACTGACGGCATTGGTAAGCTAACTCACTGGGTTATCACTCATAAATATTTCAACCATGTATAATGAACGGAGTTCAAATGGCAACTAAATCAAATAGAGGTAAAATCTGACAGAATAAAGTTCAGCTCTAGGTTCCTTTTTACTAGGTCACAAGCTCTTATTAACACCCTCCTACTCCTATATCAACACAACTTGGTCGATAAACTTTCACACACGACTAGTATATACTCTAAAGCATTCATATCACAAGCTTAATCATTTCATAATATATTTTAAATAACATGGCTTTGGGATTCACACAACCGCATATCACTAGACATGATTCTACTATCACACAACGTTCAACCATATAATCAATATCAATTTATAATTACTTTCATGCTCATGATCAAAACAATTCAACATCAACTCCTCATTTCATCCATTCCACACCCCTTAAAATCAAGGTTACGTCCCGTAAACTCAGTCATCAATGAAAATAAAATTCAAACAAAGCAACCAAAACTCCTACGACAAAATAACAATATTCATTTTAAATTACCCCACTCTGTAATATATCTCAAGGAAACCGGTTCAAAACTGAAAGGGCCGGAAGTTTGGTGTAAGGGGGCCCCTAACTCATCCCAAGCCTTAAGTGGGCTCCTAACAGTTTCTATCCGGGTTCATTTTATTTGACACATCCTATGTTCATTATTATGTTCATTGGTTAGGCCTGAGGATCGTTTTGCTCTGATACCACTTTGTAACACCCCCATTTATTCAGGAGCCTTTAGCTAGACATTCCCAAATAAATAGGACTGTTACCATCTCGGTTTCCCGAGGTAGTAGATAACAAAGTCCAACTCACCAAAGTACTTTAAATAAAAACTTTAATGATTACATATTTATTACAAATTAACAAACTAAACTTAATATAAAATAAATACAACTCGCAGCGGAAATAAATAAAGTGATATAAATTGTTCTATGTGATCTAGACTTCAACTATGGTCCAAGTCGAGCTCTCTTCCTAATGCTCCCAAGTCAGCTATCTCCAAACCTGCTATTTAAATCTGCTCCCCATTTAATCGGAAATATTAAATGGTTCACCACAGGATGCCATCAATTAAAGCAGGCATCAATTTTATTTTGACACAGAAGCAAACACGTCAACCAATGGTTGAGTAGAAATAACCAACAACAAGTCAAGGTAAAATGATATAATATGCAATGCCAATAAAAATGAGCTCATCACCCGAAACACCCATTCATCCCGCCAATCCCTGGCCCGGGGTATTCATCATTCCAACCGAAGTTGAAGTATTCACCATCCCAACCGAAGTTGAGGTATTCATCATCCCAACCGAAGTTGAGGTATTCAATTTTAATTATACGTCATGCCAACATAAAATCATCTCAGACACGAGGCTGAGGTATCCAATCCAAACAAATTTCCAATATAAATAATTAAACGATAAACAATCCGACAACATATAATCCACATCCATTAATTCACCGGAGTCCACAATACTTTTATAATTTCCACAAACCAACAAAGATAAGACGAGTTGAGTAGTTATCCTACCTGGCAAGCAAGCACTCCAATTACGCAATCCAAATAAATAAAGCAAATCCAATCCGATTATAATTCTTCACAATTTCCGTCACCTATATAATAATAACAATTACAACAATTATAATTACTAACTTTATTTGTTTATTTATTTATTCCTTTTATTCAATTATTCAAATTAATTATTTACTATAATTATTAAAGGTTTATGATAACTAAAAACCCGATTTAACTACGAACCCGACTCACCCGAGCTAATTAAATAATTAAAACCCGTCACACTACAAACACATACCACCTTAACATGGTTTATAAACCATGGCCAACACCTCTCTTAAAACCCACCAAACCCGACACCACAAGCCACCACAGCCACCACCCAACCTCGACACCCCTAGCCTGCAACCCCACGCATCCAACTCGCCCTTAACCACCAGCTAAACCACCACCAACAACGCACAAACCCACGCCCTACCACACGACACCAACTGCAACACTCACCTGACACCCCATAAAACCCGTCCCAAAACCACTACCTAACACCACCTTCACCGCCACCTACAACCACTAATCAACTCACCAATCTACCCTCGACAAAAACAACCTAAAACCACCCCATCCCAGACCTCCTACAACCACCAAAACCCCCTCGAAAACCGCCTGCCCAGAACACGGGTTAATCCCCTGTTTTCCCCACCACCGCCACAAACCGCCACCTGCCACGGTCAATGACGGTCAACAATGGTCAGGTTATAAACTTGGCAGTCCAATGTCGCTATAGGTTCAATTCCCGAGTCCTATGGTGGTCTATATAAGTCATACTATCGATCTAAAGTTGCTTGCATGAAAAGAATATAAACCGCTTTAAGCTGAGTTAATTACCTCAAGTCGACCAATTGATTTTGTTAATTCTTCTTTCTTTCCGCCTCCTAAAGCTTCTTCTTTTTATTTGTAATTTATTTATCAGATTTAAGGTGGTATTTATAGTGTAAAATTTAGAGAATACGAGGCCAATTAGGAAACTATGTAACTTTCCTTATTCTAATTAATATAGAAATTGTCATTATAATTATATCATTATTATTTATCATATATTATTAATCCTACCATAACTATGATTTACCCATATAACATTTACTAATTTATTATTGCCATAACTTTATTATTATTATTATAATTATAATTACCTTTATATAATATTATTTCCTTGTTATATTATTATTAATTCCCGATATAAATCCCGATTACTCTAATACCAATTTAATAAATTTGGCCCATATAATAATACCACATAGTCCAACACTCAATTACCAACTAAGCCCAAAGCACAAATATTAGCCGAACCCAATTCATGACTTGAATTATTAATTTATTATTTAATTAACGTCTTACTTGTATTTATTATTAGAAATGTCATTTAATCAATCATTAAATTACATAAATTATTCTTATAAATTATTATTAAAATACGGAGTATTACACTCACCGCCAGTGGGGGACCGCTGCCTTGCCCACCTAAGCCTCGCTTATTGCAACGAGCAACAACCCATGTCCATTAATGTGCACATCCACCTTGTGACGGTAACCACAAGGGGTAAGTCAAGGGCGTGATGCCATTCCCGAAAATGACTCCACTTAGCCGAAGATGCACTTCGAGAACCACGACAAATCAAACAACCAAACTCACAATACCTATATAGACATGCCATATCCAAGGTACAATCTCAACCATAAAAGTAATCATGCCAGTAAAACAATCACCATCTTATGCTTAAATATACAGTCAACTGAGTAAAAAAACCCTACTTTTTGCAATCCAAGCACACACAAGCAGTCAATAGTAATTCACCATAACACCGTCAACTACACACAATAATCCCATGCCATCACTATAAACCATTCCCCCAAATTAACCCAAATTAGGGTTTGCACAAATTCTAACAATAACAATAATAAATTAATTAGGAATACTAGAGACTTACAAACACAATTGACACGGAAAACGAGATCCAAAAGCTCACAATCGACCAAACTTGGCATAGAAAATGATGAAGATGATTAGAGAAGTTTAGAGCATCGTTAGGTTATGTAAAATAATGATTTAGAAACTGATTAGAACCTGCTCAACACGCTATTTATACTTCTCTAATCATTTTAATCAAAACCGTGGAAATAACCCTTCATACCGGTTACTCGGCCGAGTACGTCCTTCTCGGTCGAGTATCACACTACTCGGCCGAGTGTTTCTGGGCAGTAACGTGACCAAAAAATACAAGACACACTACTCGGTCGAGTTCCCCCTATTCGAACGAGTAAACTAAACTCAGAAAACCGTGGTATTACACCACGGTGTACCGTGGCTAGGCCGGTGGTGGTGGTGGTTTGGTGGTGTTTAAAGTGGGATGCCGTGTATGTGGGTGTATGTGTCGACTGGTGGTGTTGGTGGGGCGGCTGTCAGGTTGTTCTTACCGCTGCCTTGGTCGGCCGTAGGTGGCTGGGTGGTAGGCCATGGTGGTGGTTTTGGGCGGTTGTTGACCATGAGTAGCTTTCAGACGGGTTTTGTTTATTTAATTATGTATTTAATTTAATTAGATTAATTAGTAATTAGATTACTTAGTAATTATATTTAATTATCGTAATTAGGTGCCGACTTTATGGTGGAGCATATTTGTATCCTGCTGCTTTATTGTTTAGCGGGATTTGTTAAAAGATAGGTTAATCCTACTCAGTTTTAATATATTTGAATGGTCATGTGAGTTGTATTTTAATGGTCTTTGCATTATAACATGATGTTGGTCAATTGTATTGAATGAGTTGGTAACTAGTATGTTATACGGTATCTTGCATTTATTATATTGTCTTGTATGTCGAAGGACATGGCGGATTACTTGTTGTTATGGAGACGTAAGGCGGTTGGGAGACCGTCTTATCCTTGAGTTGCCACTTGGAGGTTCCCACTTCAAGAGGGATGTGCATATTAATGGCTTGAGTTACGGAGGGACTCGTGTGGTTGAGACGCGACGTCTGGCAGGGGATCCGGTTGGCTTCTAGACCAGGTACTTCTAGGCATGTCCCGGTACCTGTTTGTGGTTGTTGGTAAGTCTGGGCGTGTCCCGGTACTAGTGTGGTTATTGGTATATCTGGGCGAGTCCCGGTATCGTGGTGGTTGTTGTTTGATAGCATGTCATTTATATCATAGTCATGTTTCATATTCACACACTTGTGTCGTGTCACACTTTATTTATTGAAACTGACGTTCGTGTGTCTGTGTAATTGTCACCTATTTCAGAGGCGTCCTGTGTCGATCCATATGATTTTTCCGATCATATGGGGAGCAGGTTAACTACAGGTTTTGCTTGTTGACGTGACCGAGATTTGGGCCGCGCCTTGGACTCGGAGTCGATTAGCATAGCATAGATGACATAGATGGTAGTTGACTTGTAATTCGTATAGCTCACTTTTATTCATTAGGTTACGTTTGTAATAACTAAACTTGTTATTTATTTAAAGAAGTTTCTTAATTATAATTCTGATTTCACTGCCTCGGGAAACCGAGACGGTAATATTTCCTAATTACCTTGGCAGGTAAGAAGGGGGTGTTACAGTTTGACGTGCAGACGCACGTGGTTATGGTTGAGAGGATGTGAAATGAGAATGAGTTGACGAACATATGAGGGTAAAGGGGCAAGTACTAATAATGTGTTATGAGTGGTGTTGTACTTGAGAGTTATGAATGTGAAACATGTTTTTTTTTTGGATTGATGTAAGTTTTTTGTTTGATGTGGATTTTAACCGTATAAGTAGATAGGTGTATGATTCATGTTTGGAAATTAGGAGTAGAATAAAGTGACTTTAACTTGCGTAAGGTGTCTTGAATTGAGTAAGATGATTGTATGTGGTAATTTGTGGATAATGAGTGATGTCTGACCTAGGTCGAACATCGTTGACGATTGAACTTTTGGATAGTTAGTGAGGTTTGAGTTGCATGTTGAGGGATATTGTTATTGAGATGACTTGGAAACTTTGGGTTGATAAATAATTGTAGTATATGATGGTGGATTTATATTACCAAGCTTGGTTTTCGCGGTCATGAGAGTGAGAGTGTGGCATGTAATGCTTAAGGATTCAATCATATCGTTGAGGTATTTGAGCATTCGTGTTATAGAATGTAACCATTTAATTTATGTGTGTATGGACGAAGTATGAAAGTAGTTGTGTGGAACATCCGACTCTATGCATGGTAGAATATATGTTGTTTGTAAAGTTGCCTCTCAATCGTTAGGTGAAGCGTCCTTGGTGTACATCGTGACCATATTGTAGTGCTTAATTGAGTAATGATGTTGTTATTATTCCTTGAGAATAATGGGTGGTTACGGCCGTGTCCATGAGATAGTGTAAGTATTGTGGATACCGTCGCCGGGTGTGGGGAGGAGGTTAAAGGGTTGCGAAAAGAACTATGAAATATTATGTTTATATCGGTAGTATGTCTCGGATATTTGATCTTAATTGTGAAATAATGATGGCCATAAAGCCAAGAGTTTTTGTTTAAATTCGGTTATTTAATGGTATATTAGTCACCATCGGAGTCTATTGGCATTTGCGTGATGAATTAGGAAAGTTGGGAACTGAGTTGAGAACAAAAACCTTCTGTTCAGGTGACACTCGACCGAGTGGTCGCCTACTCAGCCGACTGGCCTCCTATACTCCACCGAGTGACATGCCTTGACCCTTGTTTTGTTGCTGTTCGACCAAATATTGAGCTTGTACCCTAATTTTGCAATTTATATTAGTTTACTTGTGTTTGGATGAGCACGTTGACCCTACATGGGTGATATTTTGTGAATTGTTTATGTTTGATTATATGGTGTGGCACTTTGCAAGTAAATGGAAATCATTGATTCGACATGAGTTGATTAATGGCATAAATGATGTGATAATCTTGTTTGATGTGTGTTAATCGACGTGATTTTATTTTGTTGTGTAAATGTAAGATGAAAAATGTAAATTATGTGTCGCACAGTAGTCGTTTGCATGATTGTGATTGTGGTCTTCCGTATGAGCGGAAGTGTTGATGAATGATGGGAACGGATATGGAAACACATGTGTGATCATGTGGTGGATTTTACGCGGTATATGCGTGGCATGATATCTGGAAATGGGAATGTTGATCATGGTTGAGTCACATTACGAGTAATTTTGCATTATTTGATTGTTTTATGTAATCCACATATTCGTGATTGATGTGCATAAGTGTGAAGGTATGAGATTTGACGTGATATAGATACGTAATAATAATCGAGTTATACCCCGTGATAGATACATATACATATAACCAACATGAATTAGGAGTTATTTATGGGATTATAGATTGGAACCGTGGGTTTGACCTGACGCTTGACTTTTGGGAGGCTTATAGATGGGGGATTATATCAATGGAATTATAAGCATATGAGGATTGATTACGAATTTGCAATGCGTGAGAGAGAGTGTTGGACCTGGAACATAGTCATTTGTTGAATTTAGTAATGAACGTATGAGAGCATACTATGAGGTTTGATAGTTGAACTTCGGGATGAAGTTCTCTTTTAGGGGGAGTGGATGTAACAATTCGAAAATTAAGGAAAGAGAAAGTACGGAATGTGAGGAAGTAATGAGAGTTGAACAAAGAACCTTGGGATGAGTGTGATGTTTATACAGGAGAGAGTGTATGAGAATTAATGATGAGACCTGAGGAAAGTAGAGAGTGAGGCGAATTTCGGGGACAAAGTTTATTTTAAGGGGGAAGATTGTAATACCCCATATTTTATTACCTTTATCAAAGGCTAGTCAACGGTAAATGGGTAAATATATTTTACAGAATTATATATTTTGTATTTATACGAGTTATGAATGAGACGGAATAATAAAATAATAATAATAATAATAATAATAATAATAATAATAATAATAACAATAATAATAATAAGTTAGTAATGATAATAATAATAATATACAATACATGTATATATGTTCGTATACTACCATCCTACCCTTATATAATTCTCCCTACCCCTTATCTACTCACCTTATCCACTCATAAAATCACAACACAATCCTCACCCAACATTGTAGAGGAGAGAAAGAAGAAATAAAGGAGACAAGAAAAGGGTGATTTTGTCCCTCCGCCTCGAGATCTTAAGGTAAGACCTTATTACACTAGTTTATATATTATTTAAATTATAACATTGACCCGCTTTGACACAACTCATCTCTGACCGACGTGGTGGCTAGCTACTAGGTCCACCATAGTGGTGGCCGACGACGACGAGGGGTGGCTGTGTTGGAAGAGTTTGGTGATGCTTGGTGTGGGTGTGTGTCGTGTAATTTGGTTTGTTGTGCCGTGGTGGTTGCGAGCTGTGGGGGCTGCTGGCCGTGGTTCATCACAGATGAGGGTGGTGGTCCACGGTGGCAACATAGGTGGTGCTTATCGTGGTTAAGGAGGGCGTACGGGATTGAGTGAGTCGGGATTTAATTTTTAAATAACGGGTACGAGTCGGGATTTGAATTTAATTATAATAAATTATATAATTATATTAGTAATTAGATTAGTTAGTAATTAAATGCATTTAATTATTTTATTTAGGTGACGATTTTGTGGAAGATTATTATTATTCGGATTGCTTACGGAGTATGCTAAAAGGTAGGTTAATCCTACTCAGTTAATATATTTGTATGGTCATGCGAGTCGTGTTTTAGTAGTCAGTGCATTATAACATGTTGTCGTGAATTCTTATATTACGGGAAATGCATTATGACATGGTATTGGTTAAGATGACTTGGTGAGTCGATAATTGGCATATTGTGTATTATCTTACATTTATTGTGTTTCACATGTATTTTGGAGGATATGACAATTGTGATTGGTTGGTTATTGTTGAGGAGACGTGAGGCGGTTGGGAGGCTCACGCTCGGGTCGCCTCTTGGAGCTTCCCACTCCGAGATGATTCTATAACGAACCTAGACTAGCTATTTGTTCCTATGTGAAAGACGGAAAGCCCTTTCCCTACAAGAACATCCCCTCTCGAAGAGAGAAAATATCGACCTGGTCTAACAAGGAATGTCAGTACTGATCCAAATCGTTTGCGAAACCCAAATGTTTCTAGGAGAATTCGGTTGCAACCGGAAGCGTTGTTTCGAAAGAAAAAAGTAAAAGAAAAATGACGAAAAAAAAAGTTGAAAAAGACTAAAATGGCGAAAGAAAAATAAAAAAAGAAGAAAAAAAAATGAAAAAAAAAACAAAAAAGATGAAGAGAAAAAAGGAAAAAAGGAAAAGAAAAAGACAAAAAACAAAAGGACCGAAGAAGTTGAAGTTACAGAATGCTTGTGGTGAATGTCGAAGTTATATGAACTAGAAGTCAAGCCAAGTACCCATAGTTGAAGTTCAACAGGAGAAGCCAAAACCGTAAGCAGTAACCCACATTGTTTGAGGATTATATAGCTTATATTATTACACCCACTCTCAGGGCATAAACATGGAAGGTTGAACCCAAGATGTTCTCCTACCCATTTGCACTCGGGTTTCGTCAAACCCGAGACACCATTTCCAACCACGATGTAAGCCATAACCCATTGTGTGACACCCCTCGATGAGGTAACTAAAAGTAACTAGTAAATCGTGGCGGAAACACGAGATTTTTAAAACTTTTAAGGCTTCTAATGAAGTCCAACGCGAGGCATCACCAACACGATAAATAAGTTTAGTTAGTTAAATTTAAGTTTACAACACAAGTCTATTTATTGGGGAAAAGATATCCCACGAATTAACATAAGTTCAAAAGTAGGTGAGTCTATCAAGTGATAACTAAATAAGGTCCAAGGTAAGAACTCGCTAGCTCACACGGTCTTGCCCACTTAAGCTTCATCACCAACCTGTCATTCATAATAAATATGAAAGCCACAGTCAGTGGGGAGTAACTCAGGGTTCTCCCAGCCACAATATGTCAAAATACAAGTAATTAGGAATGTAATTAAACAAACAAGCATGAGGATAAATACTTACGGTGACGAGAGGATCATGATTAGTATACAAAATGCAATAAGAGTAGTTACGCATAAATGAGAGAAGAATAATTAGGTCAAACGGTCAAATATTGACTCAACTCAAATGTAAGACAAATTACAAAGTATGGACTCAAACCAGACAACCCTCTAGACTCCAACCTCTTGGTAGGACGACGATCATAATACGGTCCTAGTCTAAACCTGGCCAGACTCTCGGGATGGACGACACCCGATTCGACAAACGATACCAAATCGTATCCAAGACTCGAAACATGGTACACCTAACCGTGCCCGGAACTCGAGTAACCTTAAGCGGAACCTTGTCACCTAACCGTGACCCCCGGTCCGAAAAAGGCGGAAGGAAAAATAGCCCAACTCGGAACAATGGCACCTAACCGTGACCCAATGTCCGAGGGCAAATAAATAGGGAATGTCGAGTAGTCTCACAATGTAAAACGTCACACTCGGGTCCGAACAAGAACCATAACCATAATGCATGGTCATAACATTAATTAGTGTTAAAGTAACCAATTATCGATAGGAAAGAAGATACATGTATAACTCAATCATTATTAGAAGTCACAAGTGAAATAGAACAAACAGGGGACTCCCAGCCGGGTGGTGTACCGGCCGCCGGGCCACCGGCTGGGACAACACACTAATATTGAAAATCAAAAGAAACTTACAGTGCACTCCCAGCCGGTCAGTAGACCCGCTGCCGGTCACCCGGCTGGGAATACGGCCAAATTTCAAAAACACATAAAACCTTCAGTGCGCTCCCAGCCGGTCAGTAGACCGGCCGCCGGTCACCCGGCTGGGAATACGCCCAAAACTCAAAATCACCTAAAACCTTTAGTGTACTCCCAGCCGGTCAGTAGACCGGCCGCCGGTCACCCGGCTGGGACTACAGGCTTTCTAAAATGTGCTCAAAATTTACAGGGATCTCCCAAATGGTCAAGAGACCGGCCGATCATCACCCTACTGGGACTACAAACACGCGGATTCCATGCAAAACACTTCCAAACCATTTGAAACCAACAAAAATCGTTTCCCATCAATTGTTTACGTATCCTAGCATGATTCTAACTCGGAAAAACAACATATTTGAGCATGTGAATGGGTAATTTCGGATTCAAGAGATGTAGCATGAGATTTTCATCCAAACATGTGAGAATTGCAAACAAGCATGATATTCAACATCCAAATTAGCACCAATCATGAAAGATACAACTTTTAACATTCATATGAGATTATAACTACATAAAACCACACAATTTTAACATAAAAGTCGAGTAACCCATCACCGTTACCTTTTTGCACTTCAATCTTCTAAAGACTCGTCAATGATGTAGCTATCCTCCTCCGGGTTGTCCAAATTCTCCCCTAAACACAAAAATAAAGATATTAAGTCAAGAATCTACATCCTTGTAAGATGATAATTTCGAAATAGAGGAAAAGATGACAACTTTCTTACTTAGAAAGAAGGGAAATAAGAAAAGGAAGAGAATGGCGCGAAAAGGAACGAGATTGGTGAAGAATTGAGTGAATTATGGTGATTTTAGGGTTGAGAGCAAGGGTTTAACAATGGTGGAGTGGTTGTTGGGGAAATTTCAGAAATTAGAATGAGGGAGATGAAGTTGTGAGGGTTTAGTTGAGGGTTAGTGTAGAGGAAAGAGGAGGGAAAAGACCCATGAGCCAAGTTAAGCCCAATAACTCAAAATGAGTCGGTATCCACTAGAATTTTCGTCCCAAGTCTACTATAACTCGAGACGGAGAATAATATTATTAAAAATCTACACTATTATTACCGTTACGATATTTTATGAAAATAAGCTTTAAATAATAATTATTTAATAAAAATTACTTAAAAGTTTATTTAAAAATATTAAGAAAGTGCGGGGTGTTACAATCACCCCACCTTTTAAAAAGTTTCGCCCTCGAAACTTGAAACAAAAAGGTATTACCTTAAGAAAACAAACTAGGGTACTTGACACGCATGGAAGCTTCCGGCTCCCAAGTCTCTTCTTCTACATCACCACACTTCCACAAAACCTTCACCAAGGGCACCACTTTGCTCCTTAGCTTCTTCTCCTTCTTATCCAAGATACGAATCGGTCTCTCCTCGAAAGAAAGACTAGGCTCAAGCTCGGGAATCTCATTTTGCAACACATGACTAGGGTCGCTAATGTATTTCCTAAGTTGAGAAACATGAAAGACATCATGAACTTTACCCAAACTCGGGGGCAAATCCAACTTATAAGCCACGACACCAATCCTCTTTACCACTTCATAGGGTCCAATGTACTTCGGACTCAACTTCCCTTTGACTCCAAATCTCTTTACTCCCTTCATCGGGGACACCTTCAAGAACACTTTATCTCCAACTTCAAATTCCAAGGGTCGACGGCGAACATCGGCATAGGATTTCTGGCGATCTTGGGCGGCTTTCATTCTTTCACGGATGAGCTTCACTTGATCAATTGTCTCGGCTAACTTGTCGGGTCCTAGGTCACGAACGTCACTTGCTTGATCCCAACAAATCGGACTACGGCATTTTCTTCCATAAAGGGCTTCATAAGGGGCCATCTTGATAGAAGCATGATAACTATTGTTGTAAGAAAATTCCACCAAAGGTAAGCTCTTCTCCCAACTAGAATGAAAATCAAGGGCACAAGCACGCAACAAGTCTTCTAGAGTTTGAATTGTCCTCTCGGATTGTCCATCGGTAGCGGCATGAAAAGCGGTACTCATCAATAACTTACTACCCATAGCATCTTGCAAAGCTTTCCAAAATCTTGAACAAAAACGCGGGTCGCGATCCGAAATGATCTCCTTAGGAACACCATGGTAACGAACGATCTCATCAACATAAGCACTAGCAAGACGGTCTAAACTCCAAGTCTCTTTGATCGGAATGAACCTAGCACACTTGGTTAACCTATCTACCACGACCCAAACGGCATCCTTTCCACCAACGGTCTTAGGCAAAGCCATCACAAAATCCATGGAAATGGACTCCCACTTCCATAAAGGAACATCCAATGGTTGTAGCAAACCACCGGGTCTCTTATGCTCGATCTTTACTTGTTGACAAGTAAGACATCTTCCAACATATGACACAATGTTATTCTTCATGTTAGGCCACCAAAACTGAAGCTTCAAATCTTTATACATCTTGTCTCCTCCGGGGTGAATCGAATAAGGGGATAGATGAGCTTCATCTAGAACTCTCTTCCTCAAGTCAACGGCATCGGGCACATACATGCGTCCTCGGTAGCGAAGGTAACCTCTAGCATCAATCTCACAATCCTTTGCTTTCCCTTCAAGAAGCTTGGCTTGAAAACTTTTAAATGTAGCGTCGTCCACAAGGCTATCTAGAATCTCACGGTGAAGAACGGGCTCGGCAACCATAGCACCAAGATAATCAAAACCACTCTCTACAAGTTGCAAACTTAACTTACGAAACTCGGCACAAAGGTCGTCGGGGAGCACACGAATAGCACTCAAGGGATGAGTAGACTTCCTACTAAGGGCATCGGCAACCACATTTGCCTTTCCTTCATGATACAACAACTCCATGTCGTAATCATTCACCAATTCCAACCATCGTCGTTGTCTCATATTCAAATCCTTTTGGGTGAAGATGTACCTCAAACTCTTATGGTCGGTGTAGATACGGCAATGGACTCCAATGAGGTAGTGTCTCCACATCTTCAAAGCATGAACGATGGCGGCTAATTCCAAATCATGAGTGGGATAGTTCACCTCATGAACCCTCAATTATCGCGAAGCATAGGCAACAACTCTTCTATTTTGCATGAGGACACAACCCAAACCCATCTTAGAAGCATCACAAAACACATCAAAATCAACTCCATCCTCGGGCAAGGTCAACACGGGGGCGGTAGTCAACCTCTTCTTCAACTCTTGGAATGCACTTTCGCAAGCTTCGGTCCACACAAACTTGGTCTCTTTCTTCAAAAGTTGAGTCATCGGTCTAGCAAGCTTGGAAAAATCTTTCACAAAGCGACGGTAGTAACCCGCCAAACCCAAGAAACTACGGATCTCACCAACATCGGTTGGACTCTTCCACTCAATCACGGCTTCAATCTTCGAAGGATCTACCATGACACCATCCTTAGATATCACATGGCCTAGAAAAGACACCTTAGACAACCAAAATTCACACTTTGAGAATTTGGCAAACCACTTTTGACGACGGAGGATTCCCAAAATGATACGAAGGTGATCGGCATGCTCTTCTTCGGACTTGGAAAAGATGAGGATATCTTCAATGAAGACCACAACACACTTGTCTAAGAACTCACTAAAGGTCCGGTTCATTTGGTCCATGAAGATAGAAGGGGCATTGGTTAAACCAAAGGGCATCACCTTAAACTCGAAATATCCATATCTCGTGCTAAAGGCGGTCTTAGGGATATCGGACTCACGAACGGGAATTTGATGGTAACCGGATCTCAAATCAATCTTGGAGAAAGTAGAAGCACCTTTGAGTTGATCAAACAAATCTTCAATTTTTGGTAGAGGTAACTTGTTCTTGATGGTAACACGGTTAAGCTCACGGTAGTCAATGCAAAGTCTCATGGATCCATCTTTCTTCTTCACAAAGAGAACGGGAGCACCCCAAGGCGAGGCACTAGGTCTAATGAATCCTTTCTCAATCATCTCGTCAAGTTGCTTTCTCAACTCCTTCAACTCGGTTGGCGCCATACGGTACGGGGCTTTAGCAATCGGACCGGTTCCGGGTACAAGGTCGATAGAGAACTCAACATCTCGCTCGGGAGGAATTCCGGGCAACTCTTCGGGAAAGACATCGGCGAACTCACAAACCACGGGCACTTCTTCGATCTTTGGTAAGGGAGGGGAGGTAGAAGTCAGCACACAAAGAAAGATTTGGTAACCTTTCCTCCTCATACTCATCAACTTCAAAGCGGAAATCAACTTCACACCTTCTTGGGAACGGACTCCTCTATAGGACACACGAGTGCCTAACGGACTCTTGAGGCGAATCTTTTGGTCTCTACACTCGAATCTTGCATCATACTTTGCAACCAATCCATACCCAAAATTACATCGAATTCCTCAAGGGGGAAACGAAGTAGGTTAGCGGGGAATAAGGTTCCCGAAATAGAGATAGG
This sequence comes from Silene latifolia, assembly GCF_048544455.1. Classification (NCBI taxonomy): domain Eukaryota; kingdom Viridiplantae; phylum Streptophyta; class Magnoliopsida; order Caryophyllales; family Caryophyllaceae; genus Silene; species Silene latifolia. Next base: position 119,417,332 of record NC_133534.1, read on the forward strand.
AATGTCGGAGAAAGTGAGGGAACAAGAGAACATTTCTCCGGAAGGTAAGGATATAGAAGTTTCCTCACTAGGAATAGGTTCAATGGCTAGCTTTTCGGAAAATTTGGAAGATATAAAAGATAAAGATGCGCCGGTATCAAATAAAATGAGGCAAGGTTGATCAAAAATTGAGAACATACCCGTAATGATATCGGGATGAGCGGCGGCTTCGGCTCGACTCATGACAAAGATAGTTCCTCTTGGCCTAGCATTTGGAGTAGGAGCATTCTTCTTCTCGGGGCAATCGGCAACACGATGTCCGGGCTTCTTACAATGAAAGAAAGTCAAGGGCTTGCCATAACATCCAACTCCGGGGTGTAGAGCTTGTCGACAATGGTAGCACTTACGGTCCTTCTCAAGTTCATTGGTTGGTGTGGGAACTTGTCCTCTAGATTCTTGAACTCTTGGTCCTTGTCCTCCATAGTCTTGCATCCTTGGCACAAACCTCCTCTTATTGGCATAGTTAGAAGTAGAAGGTACAAATGGCCTCTTGCCATGAAAGTTAGAACGATAAGAATGAGAAGAGGAGTGGATTTTGGAATCTTCTTCAATGGCCTTCAAAGAGCTTTCGGCCCAAATAGCATCATCATAGACTTCCACAAAGGTAGTTGAGCTTCTTCTCACCATGCTTTCCACCTTAGGATTCAACTTGTTCTTGTAGAAGTAGACACGATCCTCTTCATCTTTCACGAACTTGGAGGCATAATGAGCAAGTTCATTAAACTTGTCGGTGTAGGCTTGAATTGATAGCTTCCCTTGCTTGAATTCCATGAATTCCTTCAATCTTTGTTGCTTGAGCTCCTTAAGATAGAAGCGGGTTTCCACAAGTGACTTGAAGCGGCTCCAATCAAAGTTGGGGTCTGGAGTAGCGGTAGGACCGGTCAAAGTCCACCACCTATCGGCTTCCTTCACAAGAAAGTGAGATGCTAACCTCACCTTGTCCTCCTCTCGGGCATCAAAGAGAGAGAAGTTCTTCTCCATATCACGGAACCACTCTGAGAGAGCAACGGGATCCACTTCACCACCATAGGTCCTAGCCTTGTTCCTTGCTAGTTGACTTGCAATCCAAGCATAACTTCCTTGACGGTTAGCTTCGGGTGCAGGGGGAGCGGGTTGAGCATTTTGTTGATTAGCAAGTACTTGAGTGAGGGCTTGCATGATAGCATTTTCCACATTGGTCGCTCGTACCATCTTTTCGCACAAGAGCAAACAAGTTAGAACCTATCACAAAACATACACAAAAAGGCTACCAACTTAGGTCCTTAATTCTACCCATCTCTCATTCATTATTCAAGGTCAAGTAAGAATTTTAAGTTGGGGAACACGTGTGTGCGTCGGGAGCAATATATGCTCTGATACCAACTGTGACACCCCTCGATGAGGTAACTAAAAGTAACTAGTAAATCGTGGCGGAAACACGAGATTTTTAAAACTTTTAAGGCTTCTAATGAAGTCCAACGCGAGGCATCACCAACACGATAAATAAGTTTAGTTAGTTAAATTTAAGTTTACAACACAAGTCTATTTATTGGGGAAAAGATATCCCACGAATTAACATAAGTTCAAAAGTAGGTGAGTCTATCAAGTGATAACTAAATAAGGTCCAAGGTAAGAACTCGCTAGCTCACACGGTCTTGCCCACTTAAGCTTCATCACCAACCTGTCATTCATAATAAATATGAAAGCCACAGTCAGTGGGGAGTAACTCAGGGTTCTCCCAGCCACAATATGTCAAAATACAAGTAATTAGGAATGTAATTAAACAAACAAGCATGAGGATAAATACTTACGGTGACGAGAGGATCATGATTAGTATACAAAATGCAATAAGAGTAGTTACGCATAAATGAGAGAAGAATAATTAGGTCAAACGGTCAAATATTGACTCAACTCAAATGTAAGACAAATTACAAAGTATGGACTCAAACCAGACAACCCTCTAGACTCCAACCTCTTGGTAGGACGACGATCATAATACGGTCCTAGTCTAAACCTGGCCAGACTCTCGGGATGGACGACACCCGATTCGACAAACGATACCAAATCGTATCCAAGACTCGAAACATGGTACACCTAACCGTGCCCGGAACTCGAGTAACCTCAAGCGGAACCTTGTCACCTAACCGTGACCCCCGGTCCGAAAAAGGCGGAAGGAAAAATAGCCCAACTCGGAACAATGGCACCTAACCGTGACCCAATGTCCGAGGGCAAATAAATAGGGAATGTCGAGTAGTCTCACAATGTAAAACGTCACACTCGGGTCCGAACAAGAACCATAACCATAATGCATGGTCATAACATTAATTAGTGTTAAAGTAACCAATTATCGATAGGAAAGAAGATACATGTATAACTCAATCATTATTAGAAGTCACAAGTGAAATAGAACAAACAGGGGACTCCCGGTAGGGTGGTGTGCGCCGGCCACCCATTTGGGACAACACACTAATATTGAAAATCAAAAGAAACTTACAGTGCACTCCCAGCCGGTCAGTAGACCGGCTGCCGGTTAGTAGACCGGCTGCCGGTCACCCGGCTGGGAATACGGCCAAATTTCAAAAACACATAAAACCTTGATGCGCTCCCGGCCAAGAGAGACCGCCGCCGGTCACCCGGCTGGGAATACGCCCAAAACTCAAAATCACCTAAAACCTTCAGTGTACTCCCAGCAGGTCAGTAGACCGGCCGCCGGTCACCCGGCTGGGACTACAGGCTTTCTAAAATGTGCTCAAAATTTAAAGGGATCTCCCAGTAGGTCGATCAAGAGACCGACCGTCGATCTCCTACTGGGACTACAAACACGCGGATTCCATGCAAAACACTTCCAAACCATTTGAAACCAACATAAATCGTTTCCCATCAATTGTTTACGTATCCTAGCATGATTCTAACTCGGAAAAACAACATATTTGAGCATGTGAATGGGTAATTTCGGACTCAAGAGATGTAGCATGGGATTTTCATCCAAACATGTGAGAATTGCAAACAAGCATGATATTCAACATCCAAATTAGCACCAATCATGAAAGATACAACTTTTAACATTCATATGAGATTATAACTACATAAAACCACACAATTTTAACATAAAAGTCGAGTAACCCATCACCGTTACCTTTTTGCACTTCAATCTTCTAAAGACTCGTCAATGATGTAGCTATCCTCCTCCGGGTTGTCCAAATTCTCCCCTAAACACAAAAATAAAGATATTAAGTCAAGAATCTACATCCTTGTAAGATGAGAATTTCGAAATAGAGGAAAAGATGACAACTTTCTTACTTAGAAAGAAGGGAAATGAGAAAAGGAAGAGAATGGCGCGAAAAGGAACGAGATTGGTGAAGAATTGAGTGAATTATGGTGATTTTAGGGTTGAGAGCAAGGGTTTAACAATGGTGGAGTGGTTGTTGGGGAAATTTCAGAAATTAGAATGAGGGAGATGAAGTTGTGAGGGTTTAGTTGAGGGTTAGTGTAGAGGAAAGAGGAGGGAAAAGACCCATGAGCCAAGTTAAGCCCAATAACTCAAAATAAGTCGGTATCCACTAGAATTTTCGTCCCAAGTCTACTATAACTCGAGACGGAGAATAATATTATTAAAAATCTACACTATTATTACCGTTACGATATTTTATGAAAATAAGCTTTAAATAATAATTATTTAATAAAAATTACTTAAAAGTTTATTTAAAAATATTAAGAAAGTGCGGGGTGTTACACATTGGCCTTACCACCAGAAAACAAAACCTTCATAATGACGGTCCACTATTCAAGCCTTTTATTGCCATGATCCACATCCAGAGAATCACAGCCTCCTCCACCGACGCTAGACTCGGCATTTGACGGTTCCTTGCGGGCTAGGACGAGATACAGTCTGATATCTTAGGTGAAACCTTCGAGTGTTACACACAAATGAAAATGATCATTTTATGCACCTTGACTGAACTACGTTGGATTTGATTTCGCTCCATGCAAATATGTAGGCAGTCCTTTAGAATAAGGGATTCAATCTACCCATCATCCAAGTTGTCATCTTGTCAGTTTCTTACGGGTCTTAACCAAGTCCAAATGAAGCCATCATTGTTGAGTCAGTCTTAGGACTCGGTTTAGGCTAAGATGAAGATGTATATTCATGATAAGTAGTTGTCAAATCTCGTAATGAGTTCTATCTGATGATGTTTTCAAAGATGCTTGGTTCCCCGTGCAGAATGTTGGGTCCATTTGACTGAATTACTGAGGATTGGGTCGGGAACCAAAAGGATGAAAGCCCGCTGAAAAAAAAGGAGGTGGTGGCAAAATAAATTAGCTTGCTGAAAAGAAAGAAGGCGGAGGCAAAACTGAATAAGCCCGCTGAAAAGAAAGAAGGCGGAGGCAAAAATGATATGAAAACCCGCTGAAAAGAAAGAAGGCGGAGGTGAAAGATGAACGATGGTGTAGATGACGGTTACCGATAACAATGATGAATGATGGTGTAGATATTGTACCTAATCGGGACGATGAATGATGGTGCAGAATCCGTTCTCAAGGGAATAATAAACGATTTTATAACAATGACGGTGTAGTAATTCATGATGGTGTTCTTGTGGAAATAAACAATGATGGTGTAGAACTTGTTCTCGATGAGAATAATCAATGATGGTGTAGTAATGATGGCATAGAATCCGTTCTCAATGAGAACATTTAATGATGGTGTAGTTTGTGGTTGGGCCATAGTAGCAGAACGCTCAGTGCCAGCTATGGAGGTTCAAATTTGGGTCAGTGTCTTTTTAGGCCAGTGCCAGTAGCCGAGAAGTTAACCATTCAGAAGATATGGTTAGAGAGGTTCATCAAGTAGTGTTTGTAGAGGTGTATTCCGAAGAGTTAACCATTTAGAAGTGATGGTTAGAGAGGTTCATCAAGTAGTGTTTGTAGAGGTGTATCCCAAAGAGTTAACCATTCTGAAGCGATGATTGGAGAGGTTCATCAAGTAGTGTTTGTAGAGGTTCATCCCCGAAGAGTTAGCCATTCAGAAGTGATGGTTGGAAAGGTTCATCAAGTAGTGCTTGTAGAGGTTCATCCTCGAAGAGTTAACCATTTAGAAGTAATGGTTAGAGAGGTTCCTCAAGTAGTGTTTGTAGAGGTTCACTCCCGAGAAGTTAACCATTCAGAAGCGATGGTTGAAGAGTTTTACCCCCAGCGAGTCGATGTTCGAATTAAAACCCGTACACGCTTACAAATTTTATTTTTGTAGGTAGCGAGCTATGCCCTCTCTATGTTTGTTTACGAGTTAGATGTTCGAGTCAGGTCGTGTCTACCCATCCAATCCAAAATGTTAAAATGTGAAATTTCAAAAACTTTTTTTTTAAAATTTTTTTTCGAAATGTTGGACTTCGAAGAAGCTCCATTTCAAATGTTTGCGGGTTAGTTAACCCATTTCAAAAGATATGAAAAGATCGGGTTGGTAACCCATTTATTTTCAAATGTTTACGTTTCGGGCCGAACGCCCATCCATGATTTCAAAATTCCGAAATATCATGGGAATTACATGTTATTGAATGGTTATGATATATGCATGTATGCTCCAACTGGGGGCTCTAAAGTCGGAGAATTTAGAACCCATTGCAACAGGGGGCTCTTAAGCCATTGCTTCAGAGACCATTTTGAATAGGAGAGTTCTCCGCCAAGCAAGGTGATCCACATCGGATTACAAAAGATGCAGATAAATCGCTCCACAGCAGAGCACAAATGGAAATGTTCCCTGACAGGGATACAGTTGATATTGATACTCGATTTGGAAAAGATAAGTTAAAGTTGCTCAAGTTTGGGCAACGACATGTTTTACCTTTACTCCGTTGAGTGACAGTGTGGGAGATGTATCTCTACTGTATAACAACAACCTCCTTTTGGAAAGCTTCATTTTGAGGCGAGAGTTGCGGAATGCCAAGGCCATGTTTGCCGAATTACGAAGCGGGTTTGATTCCGTTACAAACTGACATAGACGCCTAAGGATAAGGCTCAACCCAACTTTGAATCGAAATGAAAAAGAGTTTTGCGGAATGCCAAGGCCATGTTTGACGAACTACGATACGGGTTTGATTTCGTTACAACGGATACGTAGGCGCCTAAGCATAAGGCTCAACCCACCATTTATGCAAGTGATGAAATGAAGAGGTTCAAAAGATGAGCTTCAAAATGATGAGGTTCAAAACACGGAGGTTCATAAAAACGATGATGGAATAATGAAATGATGATTTTTTTGGTTCACGTACCTACCCCCGGGTTCCCATACCTACTTATATCCTGGTTCCACACCTTTTTGAAGATTCAGACTCCCATGTTCGGATTCTTCAGCCTTTCCGATGTTTTGGACTCCTACGTCGAGGTTCCTATACCGTCTACAAAGTTTCGGGCTCCCATGCCATTATAATTTTTGGACTCCCATGTCCGAGTTCCTACACCGTTATGAATTTTTGGACTCCCATGGCCGAGTTCCAATGCCATTTGTGAAGTTTCAAACTCTTGTGTCCAGGTTCCTAGATCATCTACAAAGTTTCGGGCACCTATGCTGTTATAACTTTTGGACTCCCATGTCCGGGTTCCTATACCTGTTTGAAGTTTTTGATTCTCAAGTCCGAGTTCCTACACCGTTATGAAATTTTGGACTCCCATGTCTGGGTTCCCATGCCATTTATGAATTTTCAGACTCCCAAGTCTGGGTTCCCATACCGTTTATGAAGATTTGGATTTCTATATCCGGGTTCCCATGCCATTTATGAAGTTTCAGACTCCTGAGTCCGTCTTCCCATACCGTTTATGAAAATTTGGATTCCTATATCTGGGTTCCTATGCCATTTATGAAGTTTCGAACTCCCAGGTCCGGGTTCCCATACCATTATGAAGTTTTGTATTCCCATATTCGTGTTCCCAAATAATCTTGAAGTTCTTACACTCGAGGATTCTCATATCCGGGTTCTCACACCCTTTTGAAGTTTTGGATTTTCATACTTGGGCTCTCAAGCCATGTTAAAGTTTTGAATTCTCATATCTGAGATTTCTACACCAGTTTGAAGTCCTTATAATCGGGATTCTCACATCCCAGCTCTCATACCCATAGGAAGTTCCCATTTGGGGATCTCATGCTCATCTAGATCTTATGCCGGAAATAATTTGGGTTCTTCTTTGCAAAAGTCGAGGTGTCCAGAACCATTAGTTCAGGTATGATCTCTTCTTATGGCTGATGAGCTTATGTACGCAATTCTAATGGACTATAAATAACCCATGAAATCTTCAGGTCAGTAGACTTGGGGTATACTTTGACTTTCGCCATGTCCAAGCCTCAGTCAAAGTAGGGGCTCTATAGATACCAGTATCTGTCGATATTGGAATTTACAGAAATCCCGCCAGCCACCCAATGACAATAGGACACATGTATTCTCAAATTACGTGCTCGTGATAGGGATACGTCATATGGATGTCAAGCAAGGTTACGTCGACAGTTTTAGTTAATTTAAATAGTTATTTAAATTGACATTTTGAATGTTTTGAAATAAATAGTTATTTGTTTCGTTGCATTTTTGTTTTGACAATTTATTAAATAAAAGTTTTTATTTCATTTATTTACGTTTTAATGATTTTTGAACATTCGATTTGAATTTAATTCTAGTTTCAAGCTTTTATTTACGATTTATCGTTATAAATTGTTTTGAAAATTTTAATTTGAAATTTAATTCGAAAGTTGTTTATTTTTGTTGGGAAAATCAAAAATGTGTTTTTGTGATGGTTTTTGTTTATCATTTTATTTAATTCAAAGTTTTGAGTTTTTAAAGCGGTTTTTAAACCCGTTTATTTATGCGAATTGTGATGCAATTTTCGGCCATGTTTAGCACGAATTTTGAGGCAAGTCAGAGCCTTATCCCTTCCCCTATAATCACTTGTTCGAACCCCACCATAAGCAGCCCAATTTCTTCCCTTTTCCACACCCAAAACCACGTCCAATGCAGCCCACCTGAATCTCGTATACCCTGTTTTGGCAGCACCTAAACCCGCACCAAACACCTCTAAACCCGACACCAACCCATCCTAGATCACTCCTTAAACCTAGCCCATGACCCCAACCTTCACCTAGCCTTGCCTAAACCATGACACGAGCCATAAGAACCCACGAACTAAGCCAAACCCGAGCATTCCCTTGCTCTGTTTTCAGCACGTGAGATCGATCTCTTTAGCTCGGTTCTTACCTATTCCTTCCCTTTTCTTATCTTCCAAGACATCAAGAATATCTAACCTCGTCATATCATTCCATTGCCAACCAGAAAAGATCAGGAATGATAGGGAAATCGTCCAAAAAATAGAGAGAAAGATCGTTTTCGGTGATATTGTTAAAATAGTGGTTATACTATTTGCTTTGTGAATATTTGGTTTTAATGTTCATGTTTCTTGTCTTATTAGTTGCTCATTGTTAATAATTAGATGATAATGATACCGGTTATGGTATGATCATGATAGTCGTTATTGTTAATTTATAACATGACTATGTACTCACTTTAAACATGCTAGTATATATTTAATTTGAGCATGTTTAATTAATGAGTGGTTTAAATCTTAGTATTAAGCTATATTAAGTGGTTGTCTTTTTGTGTCTATTAATTATCTGACATGATTAAGAGGTAATCTCTTTGTTTGTTTTTACGATTCATATAATGTTACAATAGTTGAGTTCTATTGATTATATGAATTGCTTATGTACTATAACATTAGCGGTGTATTATTGAATGTAAAAGATGGGTGTGAATGTCTCTAATGTATCCTCCTTGATATGATACACTGTAATGCGTGATTGAGTGGTATCATATGGGTGTTCGTATGGCTCATAAACATAGTGTATTGGTTTTGCAAGCTGTCAACCTCCGGTTCATGGTGCCTTGAGACACCCTGTGTTGGCCAAACGAGAAGTTGGAGAGTTACCTCTGAAGAGCGACATATTTTATGTCAATTTTCGTCTCATTGTTAGTCCTTGTAAGTTGTTTTGGACAAGTTTAATGAGATGGGTATTAATATGAATTTTTGATCAAGAGTTGCTAATTGATCATGTATGTAATATATCATATTGAGTATGTTTCTTTGATCAATTGTTTTAGAAATGATCATGATTATTGTTATGGTTAATATTCAATAATTTTATGCTCACATGGATCTTAAAATTGTTTATGAGTTATCATAATGTGTTGACTATGTTTTAGTTGCGTGACAATTTTATTTGATGATCGGTAATAAATTTATATGGATTTGGATGTTTAATGTGTTTTCAGTATGCCGGTTTGCTAGTAATTATACTAGTACTATTTTCTTAAGTTTTATTATATAGTGCATGTTATATAATGTATGAAAATGAGTCCTATAGATTGGGAATGAATGTTTTATGTATGTTCCTTAAATTTAATACAAGAAAACGTGGATATTAAGTGGTAACATATGGGTATACATATGTGGCTTAATAGCATGGTGTATTAATATAGGGCGGTATTAATTGCCCTTAAATGGTAACTAGGTAGTATAATTTTCAAGGAGGAAATGAAACTCACCCAAATAGGATATAAATTTTAATGTTGTGTTAAACCTCACATTCGGTTGTTTAATATTTTGCTAGTGTACTAACTATTTTGTAATGATTGTCTAACATGTTAATGTATTAGGTAAAGCCTTTTAATGTTTAGTTATATATGTAATTGATTTTACCATATAATATCGGGAATGATGGTTTGTGACTAACATGGTGAGATTATGGACTCATGGTTGTTTAGTCATATAAAAGGTAAATCAATAGCATTGAATGTACAGTTATTTGCAAGTCCAGTTATGGAAGTTATCGTTTGTTGTAGAATTAATAATTAGTTGGTCTTTAACATAAACCAAGGATGACTTACCTTGTAAAAGGTGGTTCTATCAATGTGTTCTTCAATAAAAGACAAGGGGGAGGTAATATGATCCTTGGTATAAGAGTCAAGGGTGAGAGTATGATTATTATTCATTGGTTAATACTCCCAATGGTCAAGTATTATGCTTTTATCTAAATAGTGATAGTGGAGTCATAACTTGGGTTTTCACAAGGGCTAATTGTTGCGGCTTGATAAGTTGAGTAAGTATACTAGTATAACTAGTATTCATCAATGGCAAGCGATTAGATAAGTGTGAAAATGTATAAAGTAAACCAGAATTATGGTTTGTCCTATGACGGTTTTCCTTCGGTTTTAGAGGGATAATGTTCTACAAGTGGTAGAGTGTTCTTGCTTATGGCAGGCACCATTAGCTTATGCTTTCGAAGAAGCGGATTTGCGTTAAGAATTTGACATTGGTGTTGGTATGCGTAGTGTTAGCATATAGCCGGTTAAAAGGCTAACTATCTGAGGAAAATAATCTACGATGTTCCTTAAAGTATTTGACCAATTTCATTAGTATAATTTTTTATAGTGAATAGCGGTGTGCACCGGGGTGTTTGTTATAACACGGTTTATGGACTATCATAAATGGGAATTGATATTGGTTGTTTTGTGAGATCTCATTTTTATTTGATCACTTTGCATAAAGGATCAATTAGGGAGTTGGTTGTAAAGTCGGTTGACGGGATGAGACTAAAACTCGTATAAGATCCTTTGCGATAGGATACCTAATTCCCCTCTAATACAATGCTAGAGGCTGAATTCAATGTGGAAGGCCTATTGTTAAGAGATTGAAGCACACAATAATTAAGTCCCGAGGTGTGTGCTTAGACTTGCATATTGTAAGGTTGAAGTCTATCTTCTTAATTGATCTTGTGAACAAGTTTGTTTGCAAGGACACGATGAAAAGAATCAATCTATATGAACATAAAGTACAACCGCTTCAAGGGAGTATGGGTTTGACTCCTAATTTGTTCATGAATAGATATGGACACTAGGCTTGTAAATAAGTGTAGGTTTTGTAACTTTTGAAGTAAATTAATTTATGTGTGAGTTAGCTTCATGTATTCAAAATGGGTAGAAAAGGTTCAATGCTTAGTCATACCCTGATACTCGAATATTTGGAATGTGTAATTTCATTAAGTGGAAATTCAATCTTCGTGACATTTTTATTTATGCATAAATTGGTATGTTTGTTATCGTATTTAAAAATCTTAAATTACGTTTAAATGGGGGAGGAATGTTGGTAATTTAAGTGTAATTACTGGTTTATTTTGGCGTATTTAAGTTTGGTTCGTAGATGGGTAATTTCTAAATAATATAATGGGAGTTGGGGAAGTACAAAGTGTACGCTTGTATAATTCATACGGAATTACGGTATAGTTTTCGTTCGAATAACTATGACGGGGTTGAATCTGGTTGAATTTATGAAGAGTAACAACTCTTCACAAATAGAATCTCCCCTTTTCTTCTTCATATCTATATAAATAGACATGGGTAATGTGAAGAAAAGATATAGACAAAAAAAATCTCATCTTCTGCAACATAGAAAAATCTAACAATCTACACACAATACTTCTGAATTACTTCTTTGATTTTTGGTTTGTGCCCAAAATGAGAGGGACACCGTCTTATCTCAATAGGAAATTCGGTCTAACCCGGGCACAAATAAGGGTCGAATTGTTCAATTAGGAAAGCGAAGTCGATTCGGTGTGGTTAATAACTTTCAATCCATATTCGTGCATACTCAAATATCTAACAGATTAGACATATTAACAACAACTTTAAATCCTTAACATAACCGGCCTTGTGGAGTCGATATCCGACTTGCCTTTGCTGCCTAACTTAGGTTTGTCTACACTTGTTTGATTAGGACTCACGAAAAATTCCAACATCAAAATGGCATTGTTGTCGGGGATTGTGCTAAGTTAGAAATTTGTCGTAGTTTGGTTTTAGTTTTAGTCACTTTATAGATTTTCAAAAAATAGTAGTTTCTTTGGTTAGATTCTTGTTTGTTTATAATAGTGTCGCATAATGTCGAGTCAATTATTTATTTTTAGAATATTTTTGTTATTAAATTCCGGGTTTTGAATATGAAATGTTATATATGTTGGTTGATAGACTTTGGTGACTTGCATTCGCTTTTGATTTGTGTATCTTGAGAAACTTATAAGCGTAGCATGTTTGGTGACTTCAGAAGAGGAATCCTTTTTGCTAAAGCCAAGTCAAATAAGTCAAGGTATGACAAGTGAAAGTCGAGTCAACCAAGGTCAAACCCGGCCCTTGTCAAGCCGAAGTCAACACTAGCCAAATAAAGTCTAGTATAGAATTTTTGGGGTAATTCAAGCAAAGTCAAGACAAGTAACAAGTGAAGAGTTCGGAAGAACAAACAAAAAGAAGATTTGAAGTATCGGTTTCACAAGGGTCAACTTAAAATCGGTCAATCTCAAGTTGTAGAGTTTGTATAGATGCAAGGTCAAGTGGATGTGAAAGCTTATGTTCTTATCTTTCCAACGGTAGGTCACACGCCTTATTCGAGGAAGAAACAAGGGAGATATGGCTCTCGCAAAAACATGTTGGAAGGATGAAAACCGCAGGCTGCGCCTCCAACCACAGTCTGGGCTTTTTACTGTATCAAGTCTCGTGTCTCTTTTTTTTTTATTATACACAATTTTGTATTAACCTAAAGAAAAGAGTCAAGGGTATAAATACCCAACATAGATCACCCATGTAGGGCACCTCCTTACCATCTATCTTCTTCTTTCACAAAATTGGACCTTGTCTTAGGGAAATCTTGTTGCAGTAAAGACTAAATCTTTTCATTTTTATGTTAAATTTTCTTCAATTGGTGGGTTGTAATTTGATTATGAGAAGCTAATCTTCTCATACTTGGCTTGATTTATCCAAGGTGCCACCTTTAATCTATGTAATAACTCTCTAATTCTCTCTCTCTCTCTCTCTCTCTCTCTCTCTCTCTCTCTCTCTCTCTCTCTCTCTCTCTCTCTCTTTTACTCATCGTTTTGCCCTTGTGTTTAATGTTAATCTTGAATGAATTGTTGTGAGAATTGATCATCTATTTCGTTTAACTATTGCAAATCCTACAAAGTTAGCTTAGATTTTTTAGTATTGTTTGAAGCAACTTGTAATCTTGTAAGATTGGTTTAACGATCACATTTTTATGAGAGGGGAATACTTGTATCTCACAACTTGTATGGTTTAATCTTGTTTGTGAAATATCCTAGACTTATTATTCACTTAGCTATATTCTTAATGCTCTTATTTGTGCATCATGCATGGTTTAATATGTGATGTGCCATTCTAAGAGAGGTTGTAATTCATGGTTTAATGTTTGATTATCAATTTCTTGTGAGTATTAGTGGGTAAGTAATTTAAAAAGAAGAATAATGTTTTACTTCACAAATGGTGGTTACCAAAGATTTATTACACCAAGTCCTCTCTCATTATTATCATTGCATAACAAGTGTTTGTTATATTGTTTCTTAAATAAAGGTCACAACTTTCTTTTTAATTATGTTACAATTCAATTCAAATCTCTTTTGTTTATATTTCTCACATGTTTTTCATTGTTTATGACCATTTCATGTTTATAAGTTTGATTAGTGAGTCTTAGATTTTAATTAGAGTCTTAATTAGTGATTAATATTTTAAAAATCGAGTCTTTAGTTTACAGTCCTTCTCTTGGGTTCGACCCTTACTTTTACTTTACTACTTTCTTAATTGGAATAGTTAGAGTCAAGTTCGGCTATAAATTGGTAATTTTATTAGAGTAATTAGTTATTTACGATACCTAGTTATTTTCCTGTCAGTTTACTTACTTTTTGCCTCATATATTTGAGTTATACAATGCCTCCATTTGACGGACCCGACCCCAATTTGTTTGCCTCTCCCATTAACTTTGGGGTTATGAAGGATTCTGCTTTCACATTGAACTATATTTTATTGACGTAATGGAGAAAGATGCCTTTAAATGGCTTGAGAGTGAGGAAGTGTTTAATCGTCTTAAGACATTTGTGGACTTACGGTGTTTGTTAAGGAACAATGAAGTGCTAGTGGATACCATAAAACTCATGTTTTTTCTTGTTTTTAGTCAAAGGTGAAGCTAAACGATAGTTGGATTAAGACCCTCCTATACTAACAGATTTATCTCTTGGAAAGATCTTGGGTATAACCTTTCATTGGAAGTATTTACCTCCCTCTAAAACCGCCAAGTTTAAAGATGTAATTCTTACTTTTCAACAAGGTGAGTTTGAATGTTTCAGTGATTCTTGGGAGAGACTTAAAAGGGTTGTTAAGATATTGTCTCCATCACGGGATCCGCATTTATTTAAACTCACTAACCTTCTTTCAAAACATGTTTTCACGCTATATAGAGATGATAATTTATGCTTCTAGTGGAAAACTTTATGATTTGGATGTTGAAGAAGGTTATGATTTGATTGAAAGAATGGCTAGTGTCAATAGAATTGAGGATATAAGAGAGTAAGACCTAAGATATGACCACAATTAAGAGATGAGCCAAATATCTTTCTTTGCATGATGATCATGAGGTTTCTCATTCTCTTGACAATGTGCATAATTCTCAAGGTTGTTATTTTTTTCCTTCCCCCATGATTGTGAGTTTTATGCTTGAGTTAACATCATCTTATGAATCTCTTGTGGTGATAACTCTAATGCTTGCCTTTTTTATGCATCCCCACCCTTTGTGAATATTAATGTGATGGAAGATGTTAATAATGATATGCATGTCTTTTGCTCTCCTTGTGAGCCACCTCATTCTTTTGCAAGAGAACTTCCATGACACCCGTGTTTGAATGTGTAAAATAGTAATCGTTTATTTATTCCATAAATAATATTGACAAATTGTTTACTATTTTGTACCTTTCCTGCTTATGATCGTTTTTGTACAAGTCTGAGCCATTGTATGAAATCCGTTCTTTAATTTAATTTTTTAAATTATAATATAGAGTCCTACATATTTATTTGATGACTATCTAAATATTTGTTTTGTGTTTGGTCTATCTTTTGAACGAATGAACCGTCTCATATCCGTCTTACTGGTGATACCTAACTAGAGACTAAACCGATTACCTATCTCAAAATTTATATATACGTAAAAAAGTCAAGCATAATACTCATATTTTCGGTTTTCACGTTTCCGTTGCCTATTCAAACTCTCATATTCTGATAATCTGTACTGCTTGTTTGCTCCATCGTTTTTCAAACTTCCTAATTCATGTCTACGCTTTGGTTGATATACTTATCCTCCACTTCTTTAAGGAAAACATTCAGAAATAATCCTTGTCGCTAAACAACCGCTGCCAGTTGCAATTTCGCAACATCAGGATCGTAAGCGTGGTTATCTTCGCTTAGATCGACCCACTTGCCACTGAGACATCTGGGTGATAGCCCTTGATGTCTACAACCGTATTATGGTGGTCTTTCTACAAAATATATATGTTTGATCAATCGAAATCCAATTTTTGAACCCCTCTCAGTTTCGTCCTATTTCAAGTGTCCAACTTCAAACCCTTATATCTCCTTCACTTCTTAACAAATTTTGCCGATTTTCACATCTTTTTCTTCGTCTCTCTGCCCTTTTCACAATAGTGATAAGAAGTTTTTCTTTTTTCCTGGTGTAACCTTTTCCCTAGCATTGAATACATGACAAATTTTGATATGGTTTTTTATTGCGTTCGCAATAGTGAACGGACTTCGACGTTGCAGAGACCATTTTCTTTGGCGTAGAGGATCGAATTTGGATATTGCTAAGGTAATAAAGACGGATGTTCTCGGTGTTACTTCATTATAATTTTTACTTGATATCTATAAAACTGGTTGAATGATTTTATTATTATATATGGTATTTGTATTAAGGAAACAAAAAATTAGAATTATCTTCCGTACATATTTCGTATATACTTGTATGCTAAGCTTGCCATATTTTTGTTATCTTGTATATATCCTTCTGTTTTCTTGCGTTTTCTTAGTCTAGTTATTTACCTTAACCTATTTTACTTTTAATATAAATACGTTGTATCATTCTCATTAATTAATTAAGCGCTTACATAATTCTATTGTTTCTCTTATATGGCATCGAGCCACTGATCACATCAATCTTCTTCCTCATTTTTTTTCTCTATGGTCGGCCAAAACTCCACTATCCCCAATTCCGATGAACCTAATATTCCTTTTCTTGTTCGTAATCTCTCTGAATGCATCAAACTCACTTCCACAACTTTCCGGTCATGGTCTACTTAAATCGAAGATATGCTCTTCGGTTTTGATCTTTTCAAATATATTGATGGCACATATCCCTACCCATCTATCATCCACTCTTATGCTGGGAAAAAAGAATCTCCAAACCCGACTTATCATACTTTGGTTCGTCAAGACTTCTAGCTAAAAAGTCCCCTGCTTGACACAATTCATCCCTCCATCACACCATTTCTTCTCCAAGCAAAGATGTCCAATGAAGTTTGGACTACTCTCTCATGCACTTACGGTAATCCCTCTCGTGGTCATATTATACAAGTGAAAGATCATCTCAAGTCTATATCTAAAGCCGATAAGTCTGTCATCGATTATATGTAAGCTATACGTACTTGCAATGATGAACTTGCTCACCTGGGAAAACAAATGGATGCTGAGGATATTATCGCACAGGTAATTGACGGAATTAATTATGAATCCGACAAGCCTGTAATTGATGCGGTATGTGCCTGTGACACTCTAATCTTCTCTGATGTTTTTCATAAAAAATTACTTAATCATGATTTAACCTAAAAACCCGCTCCTGTAAAACCCAAAATGCCTACCTTTGTCCATTATGCTCCAACATCTTACTCTCGCAAATTCACCAAACTCAACCCTTACCTTGGCATTCTGCCTCGTCCTACCACGCTTGCCTACTCCTCACCCTCCACTTATGCCTCATCACCCCCAGTCAACAACCCCGCTACACCCTTCAAAGATAGATGTTAATAGTGTAAGAACCTTGGTCACTACGTTGAAGCGTGCAGAGACTTTAAATGTCACTTTCCCGATATCTAATTCCCTGCCTTCCCTTTTCGTCGAAACAATACCCAACCCCAAGCCAATATTATCACTGCTAATACCTCGGCAAACCCACGTTCTTATCTCGTAGGCAATGGCACAACATACTACATTACAAGTTACGTCAATAATGCCACGCTTCACAATCTGTATGATGGGTTCGATGATCTGATAATTGGGGACAGTTGTGAACGCCTGCGTTTATACTATAAAATAAACATAAATTTTGCACCGGAAAATGTGAGATTTTAAATACTTTAATGAAAACCGGAAAGTCACTAAATTATAAAAAAAACCAAAAGATAAGATTAGAATTCTTTTGTACAAAATCCAATTTAAATGAATACAAGTGATCTCGATCCGTTAATTAAACATAAATTCTAATATAATTATAAGACTAAACAACAACGGGTGGGGTAAATCGTTGTATGAAGCTCACTCGTTGGAACCCCAAAGAAGTACCAACTTGTAATCTTTTCATTCATTAAAAATGAATGCCACAGTCATTGAGGAGTAACTCAGAGTTCTCCCAGTCAAATTACATCAAAATACACATATGTAACAAAAATTCGAGCATGATTTGACATAGGCAAACAACTTAAACATCATAACATGAGAATAATATTCAATACATGTGAAGTCAACCATCAACAATGACATGCAAGATATTCATATGAGATTATATAACCATACCGTAATAATGATAACCCAATCTGAAGCCAATACAAACATCATGTGACATGGATATACAAGAAGCTAACAATATAATACATGCAAGTGAAAACCGTAGCCATTTTCTTTGAATGCATTTTAACGTACAATGTATGGGATGTGGCTACTAATGTTACACGCATACCTATGGCTTGCATCTCATCATAAGTACGAATGAGAACATCAATCCCGCCGATCATATTGATACTAAGTAGCTTGCATCTCACCCACTTGTGCTCAATAGGACCAAAGACTCTAACGGTAAATGACATATGCAAAGCATCGACTAAGCAAGACGTGCACCCAAACTCTTGTGATAAACATTTCCCAAGTTAACGTGCACTAAACATTTCATAGCCTCTACATTAAATCCTTCTGGTAGAACGACTATAATAATACAGTCCTAGTCTAACCCTGGATTCAGACTATGGGGATGAACATTTCCTGATTTAACATGCGATAAACGTATCGTATCTAAGACTCGATGCTACATAATAGAAGCTGAGTACCTCGAATCCGGAAGAATGGCAAGCGGAAAGGGCGGAGAGAGTGAGCATACCAAATCTGACAAAATGGCCAACAAAAGTGGCGTAAAGGAGAATGAGTACAACAAATTAGGTATAAAGACCAATGGAAGTGGTGTACACAATGGCAAGCTAGCATCCTAAGCACGATGACACTACTATATGTAGACAACATGCCTTAAAAGATGACTCAAGGTAAACGTGGCACATTTGACCCAAATAACCAAAAACCGTTAACAAGCATATAAGTGACTCACATAGGACTTATTGGAGAAATAAAGGACCTAAGGGGAATCAAAAATTCAGGTGGTGCAAAAGGAGTCAGAAAACAACAACTAAACAAGAACATAATTAAGATTAAGCTGGGCTAGGGATAAAACATTCCTGGAAACTGTCCAGCTGCACCCTAGCGTCCTGGTTCCAGCAGCAGCAGGAAGACACTAGGAACATATAAGGAGAGCTGTAAATAACGAAATATACAAACTTGTTTTTGTGGGATGTGTTTTTTTTGTGAACAAAATAAAAATAAAAGGATAAACTCTTCCAAAGCACAAAGCCAATGGTTAGAGGGTGGTCTTTCTCAAAGCACAAAGCTAATGAACAAGACTGTGTGAGTTCTCCCAGCACACAAAAATGGAGAACGACAGAAGCTTCCAGCACCCAGCCAGGAAGAACACTCAAGCAAACAGCCATGAGCAAAAGAAGGGTTTTTAACCAGCTCATATAGTCCCACATTACATCTTGGCCCTTCATCCAAAAGTAAATCTAATGGCTACAATTAAAAGGAGAACAAGACAAATTAACTAGCTGTAAAATTAACATCCTTAAACTAGTCAAATGACATGAACGAGGCGTCTTTGGCAGTTTGCATAAGATTGTTGTTTCTCCTTAATTGTGGAAGTAGCTTTAGGGGACAAAAGAAAGGACCATATGATATCATTCGTCCTTGGACTCTTTATTTGTGCACTACACATTATTTTCCTAGAATTATAATAATATAGTACTATAAAATTAGCAGCCCAGCAGGTACAAGACCAAAGACTCTGAAGGACCCTGGAGTAACTCCACTAAGAAGACAACAGGCTTCAGGAGCAACGTGGAAAAACCCTGGAGGAAACCTGGTGACCTATAGAAGTACCATCATGAGGACCTCTGGAGGATCGTGGAGGAACTTGGTTTTAGGTTTCAGGACGCGACCCAAAAATAAAATACCTTTCCCTCCTGATTAAAGTGCAAGTTACCCATGGTGATATTATTCATACATAGCACCAATCACTATAAACATGACATACTTGGGCTAATCATACAAAAAATGTCACTTAACATATAAATAAGACATAAATAAGTTATTCCAATGATAAACGAGTCTTAATACGTCATACAAAAGTATTCGAACAAAAGTTTAAAGATATACTAACAAGTCAAAACAAGAAAATAAATAACATACTAACCAAAGATGAATCGAATGGCCATCCAGGGTAAACATGATATATACGAGTGAAAATACGAAACATCCAAAAAGAATCATTAAACATGTACATTAGACTTAGTCAAGGTGTTATAATGTAAAACAAGTATTACCACAACCCTATAGGCATTGGTACAAAGGTCTAGGTCATACTTAATAAGATAAAGTGAGAAAAGAGGGTCTATAGGTCAAAAACATAACTTGACGAAGTTACACGGCTAAACATAACTTGAACGGTCGAAAATGCACAACCAAAGCCTTTTTGGGGGAAACTCGTGCGGTATTGTGGACTGTAGATACCCGTATCTGTCGATATTTGCATCTATGGAAATCCCGCCAAAGACCCGATGATGATAGAACAACATGTATTCGTCTGTTGGCATTATCATTGGTTACAACTCGTTTTACGATGTAGAATGGGCGTCGTCGACGGTTTAATTTTTAAATGAAATTTAAAATTATTTTCTCGAATTTATCTTATTGAAGATAAAAATAGATTTTTTTTGTTGAGAATTTATTTTGATTTGAAAAATTATTTTAAATATGAGTCGTTTTAAAGTTGATTTGGAAAAATTGATTTAAAATGGTTTAGGATGCTTGTTTCTATACAAAGCCTTTTCTGTGTGTGATTTGCAGAAGAATACCATCAAGCAATACTGGCATAGAACTCACCATACCTCTCACTGATCCCAGGTTTGAACCCCCTCAGCATCATTGATGTGACTCGTATTTAGACACTTTTATTCCCTTAACTAACCTCGTTCCTATGCTTTATAACATGCATTAGGGTCGTTTCTTATCTTTTGCTTCCTATTATGCATATTCTATGAGGTTTTGTACCCTTGGTAGGAAAGGAGTGATAGCGTTGCTTATACGAAGCAAAATGGAGTTAAATTGATCGCATCTAACGACCAAGCAATAAATAGGAGACCAATACTAAATGCATAAGTCAATATAACAAGTAAATGGGCAATGATTAAGGACCCCCACGACTCCTCTAGGATCCCAACGACTGAAGGGGCAGCCAAATGAAAGAAAGAGAAAAACTGCCCTTTTGGACGGGGAACCCAGAGCCAGGATGAGCGTCCCAATGAGAAGGACATGCGTCCCCAAAGCAGGATGGGCGTCCCACAGAGCAGGATGAGCGTCCATCAGAGGAGGTCGTGCGTCCCATGCCAGGACTTGTAAGACGTTGGACTTCATTAACGGGCTTAATCATCATTTAAGCCCTTAGTTAACCTAATACTTGTACTTAGTATAAACACTCCCTTGTAATAGGAGATTAGTACCAAGTTATTTTAGATTAAATCAAGTTATTTAGGAGATTAAACATCAAATTAGCTCAATAACTACTTTAATCCTTCCTTAATTATTGTTCAAGTATTCTTAGATTTAGTTGGGTAATTGAAGATTATTTGGGTTTATTGGAGAATTCACAACTCTTCATCATCAATCAAGTTTTATTATATTTTTTTTTTGGTGAAATGTGAGAAAATATATTAATCAAAAATGAATAATTACATATGGCTATAAAAGGCAAGCACACAAATATCAAACTATCATTCTACTAGACGCATTCTTTTGAGCCAATCTCTCTCAGCAATTGTCATTGGTGATCTATCCCGGCCTCGAACTCTTGACCTCATCTCCTCTATGATAAATCCTGCCACACATTCTGGCTGTATCAACAGATTCTCAATCCTGCATTTGTTTCTCTGATGCCAAACCTAATACATTATACCCAACAGCATGGCAATTTGTACTCCCCTTTGCAGCAATGTTCCCTTCCTTTGCATACACCAATCCAACACATCCCTTATAGGAAATTTCCATCTAGTCTCATTATTCAACTCCCTGATGATCCCTCTTCTGTAAAGACATTCACAGAACAGATGCTTAATGGTTTCAGGAGCTAAACCACACAAATGGCATTTGTCCTCAATGTCCAACCCAAAGCTGGCTAATCTAGCAGCTATATTCAAAGCTTCATGAGCAATAAGCCGTCCCAAAAATTGATGCTTTGGTATAGCCCACCCATTCCAGTCTGCTTTAAACCAGTAGACACGGGGCCTAGTCCCTTTGAACCAATCATAGCAGCCAGCTGGTGTAAAGCCTTCTGGTTGAACACCCCACTTCCCATTGACATACCCAGCTCTTATTTCCTCCTTGACCCTGCAGATTCTCCTCCATACCCAGCTTGAGCTTGTACTAGGTTTATAGTTCATCCATTCCTGATCCTATCCCACAAGGGGAATTCCTCTATAGTCTGCACTATTATCCCAGAGCAAATTTCTGCACACTACCTCAATTCTCTTGATAATTCCTTTGGGAATGATAAACATTGACGCCCAATATGAATGTAAAGAGTTGAGCACACTCCTCACTATAACTAGTCGTCCTGCATAAGAGAATTTCCTTGCTCCATAGCCATGTATACGAGCACATATTTTATCCACAAGGCATTCACAATCTTGTTTTTTAAGTCTCGTGGTCTGTATTGGCATACCAAGATATTTAAAGGGAATGCTCCTTTCACTAAATCCTGAAACCTGTGAAATTTCAGACTTTACCTGCTCAGGAACATTTCTGAAGTAAGCATTTGATTTTGAGGCACTTACTTTCAACCCATTAGCATTGGAGAAAGTGGCAAAGGATTGTAATAAGAGCATCATTGAAGTGGCCTGGCATCCCCTTTACTAAAAAGGAGGACATCATCAGCAAACATTAGACTTGTTAATCTTTGTTTCTTACAGAGAGGATGGTACTTGAAATCATACTTTGAGGCAGCATATTGCAGGGTACGAGTCAAGTACTCCATGCATAAGTTTTCTTATATTATTTTTACTTTCTATTTGATCATCCTAAGTAGGTATAATTTCTTTAGTCTTTACTTAATCCTTGTTTATCGTTTTACTCTTTCATCATGTTTTGACTTGTTAAGATGATTGACACCATTGTTAAGATGTTTTCCATGATAATGAGTGAGTAGTTCCTTAACTAGGGTTAGTGGGGGAGTAGGGGAGTTAGTCATGGGGTAGATCTATGCTTAATAAGTTAATATGAATGCTTGCTTGTTGTAGTTTCAACTTATGCACATGTTATGCTGGATGAAACGCATGATTGACAACCTAGCATGATTCTCTTATCCTTTCAACAAGACTTGTAAGACATAAACTAACTAAAGGTTTGTTAGACCATGTATATCGTTGAATAGATATCTGGGTGATAGCCCTTGATGTCTACAATCGTATTATGGTGGTCTTTCTACAAAATATATATGTTTGGTCAATCGAAATCTAATTTTTTGAACCCCTCTCAGTTTCGTCCTATTTCAAGTGTCCAACATCAAACCCTTATCTCTCCTTCACTTCTTAACAAATTTTGCCGATTTTCACATCTTTTTCTTCGTGTCTCAGCCCTTTTCACAATAGTGTAATTAGTTTTTCTAGTTTGCTGGTGTAACATTTGCCCTAGCATTGAAAACATGACAACTTTTGATATGGTTTTTGGTTGCGTTCGCAATAGTAAACGGACTTCGACGTTGCAGAGACCATTTTCTTTGGCGTAGAGGATCGAAATTGGATATTGCTAAGGTAATATAGATGGATGTCTCAGTATTACTTCATTGTAATTTTTACTTGGTATCTATAAAACTGGTTGGATGCCTTTATTATTGTATATGGTATTTGTATTAAGGAAACAAAAAATTAGAATTATCTTCCGTACATATTTCCTATATACTTGTATGCTAAGCTTGCAATCTTTTTGTTATCTTGTATATATCCTTCTGTTTTCTTGTGTTTTCTTCGTGTAGTTATTTACCTTAACCTAGTTTACTTGTAATATAAATACGTTGTATCATTCTCATTAATGAATTATGCGCTTACATAGTTCTATTGTTTCTCTTATATGGCATTGAGCCACCGATCACATTAATCTTCTTCCTCAATTTTTTTCTCCATGGCCGGCCAAAGCTCCACCATCCCCAATTCTGATGAGCCTAATATTCTTTTTCTTGTTCTTAATCTCTCTCAATGCATCAAACTCACTTCCACAACTTTCCGGTCATGGTTTATGTAAATCGATATGCTCTTCGGTTTCGATCTCTTCAAATATATTGATGGCACACATCCCTGCCCATCTGCCATCCACACTTATGCTGGGAAAAAAGAATCTCCAAACTAGACTTATCGTACTTTGGTTCGTCAAGACTTCTTGGTAAAAAGTGCCCTCCTCGACAAAATTCATCCCTCCATCACACCATTTCTTCTCCAAGAAAAGATGTCCAATGAAGTTTGGACTACTCTCTCATGCACTTACGGTAATCCCTCTCGTGGTCATATTATACAAGTGAAAGATCGTCTCAAGTCTATATCTAAAGGCGATAAGTCTGTCATAGATTATATGTAAGCTATGCGTACTTGCATTGATGAACTTTCTCACCTGGGAAAACAAATGGATGCCGAGGATATTATCGCACAGGTAATTGACTATCTTAATTATGAATCCGATAAGCCTGTAATTGATGCGGTATATGGTGTGGAATTGAACTCGTCGTCAAAAGCCACCAACCAAAACAATATTTATAACTTTACAAACTAATCTTAGGAAAGAGGCAAGTAAAGGCCGGATCCAAGGGACGCGTATTGATGTAGAATTTTCAATTGCAAATGGTTATGTCTTAGGGTGTCACAATTTGGGTTAAGACAGAAGATCAACTAAACTAATCAACAATAAAAAAGTAAAGTAATAAAAACAAGCAAGGTGATTAAAAGGAGATGTAAACAATTGATTAAAAGCACTAGGGTGTCATTGGTTCATAGGGAATTCATGGGATTTGATCATACAAACATGTTCTCTACTAGATGCAAGCACTTATTGTTGTGATGGGATCAAGTTGGTGTATAAGCTTACAATCCCTAGGAAGATTCGTGTCCCGGAGCCGAATCGATTAGATTGTACAACACCTACAAGTCGACTTAGTCCTTCCTATTAAACTATATACATGGTCTAATGAGACTCGAGTTGGTGTATAAGCTTACAAGTCTCATTGAAAAGATAGGTGATGTGTAAAAAATGCAAGGATTCATAGGCTCGCATTTCATCAAACATAACATGTGCATAAGTTGAAATCACAAAAAGCAAGCAAATTAATTATGAAAACATATTAGATTAAGCATGAATCAATCCACATGTTGGTTTCCCCTAATTCCCTATTAACCCTAGTTAAATAAACTACTCATTCAGTATCAAGTTCAACATGCTAACAAGGTTGTCAATCATACTAGCAAGGCAAAACATGATAAATAAATGAAAGTGATTAACAATAATTAAACAAGATTAAGAGAGAATTATACCTATGAAGATTTTTGGTGGAATGTGAGTATGTATTATATATATCAAAAAGATTTTAGGTACAAAGTTTGAAGCAACCATTACATATAAAGTCTTTAGTCTCAGCCAATCTATCTCTGCCTTGGTCACATGTTGGAAATCTCGACCTCTAATTCTGGCTTTCACCTCTTCTATGATCTGCTCAGAACATTTGTCTGGCCTGGTTATAACACCATCAATCCTACACTTATTTGTCTCCTGCCAAATGTGATACATAGCTCCCCATACAATAGCTGTCTGTACTCCAATCTGCAACTTAGTTCCAGTCCTCTTCAGGCACCAGTCAAGTACATTATTTTCAAGTATATGACAATCTAGTTTCTGGTTGATGCAACGGATAATTTTCTTATTGTAAGCACACTTAAAGAACAAATGATCAGACCCTTCAGTAGCTTGAGCACATCAGTAGCATCGATCATCAATATCCATACCATACAAGACCAGCTTGTCATTAGTTCTTAGAGCTCCTTGGGCAATTAGCCATCCCAAAACCTGGTGCTTAGGTACCACCCATTCATTCCATACCAGTCTAGCCCATGGTACCTTTGGTCTGCTCCCTTTGAACCACTCATAACACCTAGTAGGTGAAAACTCCTTACCTTGTACAGTCCACTTGTCATTAACATAGCCAAGGTTCATTTCTTGCTTAACTCTACAAATTCTCCTCCACACCCAGCTGGAATTGGCACTAGGCTTATACTCTATCCAATCTTTCCCTTTCAAATAATTCTGATACACCCAGTTTACCCAGATGGAGTTTTTCTGCTCTGCTACCCAGTTCACTAATCTCCCCACCATTGCTTTGTTCATGACTTCCTGATCTTTAAGACCAAGGCCCCCTCTTCTTTTGGCCTACATACCTTATCCCATGCCACCAGAGGTACTCGATCTCCTATAATCTGCACTGTTGTCCCAAAGAAAGTTCCTACAACTTGACTCAATCCTAGCAATGATCCCCTTAGGCAAAACAAACATGGAAGCCCAATATGAATGTAAAGAAGATAGGACAGACTGCACCAGCACTAACCTCCCAGTATAAGAAAATTTCCTTACTCCATAGCTATTAATCCTACTGCAAATCTTCTCCATCAAGCATTCACAATCTTTTTTTTTTTTTTGCAATCTAGTGGTTTGTATAGGCATTCCCAAGTACTTGAATGGCAAAATACCTTATACAAACCCTGATACTCTAAGAATATCTTGCTTGGTTTGATCTGGTACACCCTTGAAGTAAGCATTTGATTTGGATGCACTAACCTTCAGGCTAGAAGCTTTAGAGAAAGTAGAGAAGGATTTGAGCAATAACATCATAGACTCAGTATCCCCTCTACTAAAGAGCAGAACATCATCAGCAAACATCAAGCTAGCCAATTTTTGCTGTTTACACAAAGGATGATAGTGAAAATTATACCTAGCAGCAGCATATTTCAGTGTCCTTGTCAAATATTCCATGCATAGAGTAAAAATTAAGGGAGAGAGAGGATCCCCTTGTCTGAGTCCTCTCTTACCATGGAAGTAACCAAACATATCCCCATTAATGGACAAGGAGAAAGTAGCAGTTGTACTGCCTTGCATAACCATGTCCTTGAAATCATCACGAAACTTGAGCATGTCCAACAGTTGAGCAACAAATGACCATTCAACTGTGTCATATGCTTTTGCAGATCTATTTTGAACAGGCATCTAGGAGTTGCATTTGGTCTTTCATATAACCTTATGAGGTCCTGGCAAATTATAATGTTCTCCTGAATGCTTCTGTTCTGAATAAAAGCCCCTTGATTTTGATCAATCAGACTGGGTAGCACCTCACCAAGCCTAGCACATAGCAGTTTGGAGATAACCTTATAAATGACATTACAGCAGGCAATTGGGCGATACTGCAAAACTATTTGAGGTCTGTCACACTTAGGTATTAAAGTTAGAGTAGTATCATTGATTTGCTTCAGTAACTGCCTCTGTTGGAAGAAAACTTTGACAGCATTGATAATATCCCTCCCTATCACATCCCATGCATCCTTAAAGAACCTGCTTGTATAACCATCAGGTCCAGGAGATTTAGTATCAGGTATACTAAACAAATCATCCATAATTTCTTTCCCAGTGACAGGTCTAAGCAGATAACCACAGTGTTCATCAGTACAACTTGGCCCCTAATCAATGATCTTCCTATGTATCTTCTTCGTTTCCTGACTGGTACCAAGCAGGTGCTGATAATAGTCCAAAAATGCTGTATGGATTTGATCAGGACTGTTGCAGACCTTACCATTAATGTCTTCAATCTGAACAATCTTATTCCCATTTCTCCTCTTCTTAAGCACCCCATGCAAGTAAGAGCTATTAGTATCCCCCTGCTGGACCCATTGTTGCTTAGTCTTCTGAATTAGTAAATTAGCACGAGCTGCATACATCCCCCCTTAACTCTTTAGATGCCTCATATCATCAGCAATGAGCTGCACATTAGAAGGGTCCTTACCCAGCTGTTCCCGCATCTCCTGAACTTTGTTCTGCAAAATATCAGTGGAGTTCTCAATATCACTAAACCTGTCTCTATTCAATTGCTTCAGAGCAGGCTTTAACAGCTTCAGATTCTTTGCCACCTTAAACATAGGAGTGCCTGCAATATTCATATCTCGAGAGCTTCTAATAGTATGCTTAAAATCGTTTGATCCACCCCACATATTGAAATACTTGAAACTTCTATTGCCTTGGAATTGCTTAGTACTACTGACAATGCAGGGTGTATGTTCAAGCATACCTTCAGGTAGAAAGTGAGCATATAAGTCAGGCAAATGATCACACCAGGCTTTGTTCACCAAGAATCTATCAATCCTGCTATAAATCCTATCCTCAGGCTTTTGTTTGTTATTCCAAGTGAATAGGGCTCCAATAGTAGTGATATCTACCACACCACAGTCCTCTACATATCTTCTGAAAGGTTCAATCTCATTAGAGGTAGTGTTACCTCTAACTCTCTCAGTAGCAGCTAAAACACAGTTAAAATCCCAAGCTATGGCCCAGGGTCCAGTGATATGCATAGCCACCCTCCTCAAGTGATCCCAAAGAGGAGCTCTCTCATGTATACCATTGAAGTCATAGACCATAGTTAAATGAAAAGCACTTCTATTGACTATAGACTCAACCTTCATATGTGTATATTGTGCATTATACTCTAAGAATTGGATTCTAAAGGCTTTAGGATGCCAAACAATCCAAATCCTCCCACCCTTATGATATCCATTGTTGGTTGATATGCACCAATTATTAAAGCTATTTACAACCTTATTATAAGAACTATTCTTTATTTTAGTCTCTAACAGACCAAATAAACCAATACCTTTATTTTGTAAGAAAAAATTGATATCCTTCTGTTTTCCTACCTTATTCATGCCTCTTATGTTCCAAAAACCTAATTTATCCATTAGAGATTTTGGGAGATAATACAATACCATTTACTCTGCTAGCCAACTTTCAGGAAGAAGTTACAATGTCCCTATAACAATGAGCACCAAACCCCTCATTAATATAACCACTCTTATCAACATCATGTCCCTGCATCCTTACCAGGCGTTTAATAGGGGTAACAGTCCTAGGAGTATACATATGAAGATGATTCCAAATAATAAAGCAAAGAATAATAGAAGTACTTGATGATTGATGGAAGGTTGTCAATCCTCCAAATAAACCCAAATATTCTTCTAATTACCCAAAATAAATGAAGAACAATAGAGAAATTAAGGAAAGATTAATATTGAGAATTGTATTATAACATGATTAAGAGTTGATTACAAGATTACTACTTGATTAAAGGATGATTAAGAGAGTATAAAGAGATCATCTAATCTAGGTAGTACAAAGGGGTATTTATAGTAAAGATTAGGTACAAAGATTAGGGTTACTAAGGGGTTAAATGACTATTAAGACCTTAAGAAAAGTTGAGGAGATGCTCCTCTCGAAGGAAATGAGCATATGCCTTTTGCTGATCCCGTGTCAATCTGCTCGTCCCGTGCGTCTGGAGCTGTGGCACGATTGGTACTGCCTTTTGATCCGCTCGGATGACTGGTGAGACGCTCGGATCAGGGTGCTATGGGACGCTCGTCCTGGGCACAAGACGCTTGGATCTTGCTGCTCAGAGACGCCCGGATTGTGCACAATCCGCTCAGATCCTGGGACAGTATGCTTTTCTTCTTTTTGCTCCTCAAAAATCCGCAAGGATCATGTCGGGGATGCCAGGATCCTTTCATCATTGCCCATTTCACTTTATTATCTACTTAGGCCTTCTAGTATCGTGTTCTCTTTGATGCTTGGTCATTAGATGTGATCAATATAGCTTCATTCCGCCTCATAGATGCAAGGTTAGCACTCCTTTCCTACCAAAGGGGAGAAAGCAAAAAAAGAATACGCAAAATGTGAAACTAAAGATAGTAAATGACCCAATTATGTGCTATAAAGCATAGGAACGAGGTTTTTTCAGGGACTAAATGTGCTCAAATATGAGTCAGATCAAACACCCCCAAATCGAACCTTTGCTCGTCTCGAGTAAAGAGGTGACTAAAACTAGGAGCTTTATTTAAACTAACCTACTAATATAGCCGATGTGAGACAATTAGCGGGTCTCACTCTGCCCCTTCAACTCACAACAAGACAACCATGACGTAGGATTCCTTCTTGCAAGGCAATGTGGGGCTTGCCAAAATAGCGACACATCCAAGCATTATAGCACACAAGACAAGTAATGGATGCATCTACAAAAATGAATAGCCACTTTCCTCATCTAAGTGGCGGAGATTATCTATAAGGGAAGCAATCTAAGGGTACACACTCCATCATAGATATGGTTTTTTCAAACTACTAAGCCTAGAAGGATACCAATAAATCACCTCCAAGTTGTGTCAAGCTAGGGTACCTTTGTCCTCAATTGTTAAATGCTTTCGTCAAGAGTAGACTCCCTATGGTGTTAGAAACACTAGAGGATCGTGGAATTCCCCTTCTTGCCTAGACAAGAAGAAGGGTCGTCCCCTCTCTACCATGCACAAAAGTGGATTCGTTGGAAAAGGGATCAATATGTTTTGAGTTTCATGTGGGAGTTTGCTTTTGTTGTTGTTATTCCCCCTAATTTCTTGTGGCATTTGACATTTGCGAACACTTTCTTTTTACCATTTCTTTTGATGTTTGCCATTTCAATACTTGACAACTTTAAACTTTTTGCATTTTCTTTTGAACATTTTCAAAGCCACCCCATTTGTAGTGAGGGTGCTTATAGGAGTTTTTATTTTTGTTACTCCTCTTTTCTTTTGATGCAATTGCAACCTTTTTTACTTTCATTTCAATGCTTGAACTCAAATTTGAACAATTTTTGTGCCCATTTCCTTTTGTTGACAAAATGTGGCAGAATGTGGAAGATGGTTACATGGCTTCAAGGGTCACCTTGGAATAAACGGTAGCCAAGGAGTTATCACACCACAAGGTAGTCTTGACTAGACCTTAATCCATGGGTCAAAGGATACTAGCATGACACATCCTGGGGTGTTTTACAAATATTTTAATGAGCAAAGTCTTAAGAAGAAAACGTATCCAAAAGGCCCTTATATACACTTGTCAAGCTTCCCAAATAGATGCTTTCACAAAATTTTTCCTAAAATGCAACTACATGCCATGATGCAACTAACATATATATACATCCTAATGCATATGCTTCTACCAACTAGTATGCAATATAATCTAAATGCAATTCCTAAGATCACATTGGTGTATACCGCAACAACCAAAATAAAGCCACATAGTCATTAACATATAGAGGAAAAAGGAGATTGGAAAGATCATACCATGCGGTCTTCATGATCGTCACGTCTTGGATGTGGCGTAGTCGATTAATGTGATAGAAGGACAAACAAACACAATATATACAATTTTTTTTTTTGATTTAAAAGTCAAGTAAGAATTTCCCATCCCCGCACTAGTATGGGAATTGTCCTAAATGGCCAAAACGATAGGAAATTATACAAGCTAAATATTAATGCATGAT
Organism: Silene latifolia; assembly: GCF_048544455.1. Lineage (NCBI taxonomy): Eukaryota > Viridiplantae > Streptophyta > Magnoliopsida > Caryophyllales > Caryophyllaceae > Silene > Silene latifolia. The sequence goes on from NC_133534.1 coordinate 119,448,472, forward strand.
TTCTATACTAAAATGCAAGCTACATGTCATATATACAAGTGATGCAAACTACACTACACTATATGATGCATGAATTTATTTGTTGGAGAGCTAATTTAGATTAACTCCCAATGCTTGTGCTTGAACTTCCTCAAACCAAATGAGACACTATATCTAGTGTGAAAGTGGGGGAGTTCATGCACAAGTATGCAATGCATGAAACAAGTTCGTCATTTTGGATTTTTCAAGGTGGGAACAATGAAAGACACCTCAATGAGACCGAGGTGGGTGTCATTTGAGTGTTACTAGGACTCAAACACTTGATCAAGATAAAAAAATATTTGTAAACAAGAGAAATGAATAAAGCTAAAGGAGGTGTAGGAGACTCACAATGGATTGTGGCATCCTCCAAAAAGCTTGCTAATCCTCAATTGTCGCTCATGGCGGCATCTTTATCACTTCCATCGTCATCATCATCAATATCCTCATTATCATCATCATATCATCTACCTCCATGGACCCGGAGGCTTCACTATCATCACTTGAGCTTTGAACCTCTTCCTCTTCTTCCTCTTCTTCATCTTCTTCCTCACTCTCGACAACAATCTCCTTCTCCTTGGTAACCTCACCACCCATGATAGCATCTCTAGGAGCATTAGGAAAGAACAATTCCCTATCCGCCCAACTAGGCAAAGGACATGATGGATCAAGGAGTCCTTGCCTAGCTAAGTGTAGGAGGGGCAGATATTGGGCCCGGTAAGCATTGACCCTGTCCTCATAAGCTTCCCTATGCATATGTTGCATCAATTGAGTCAAGTAATCGTTACCTACCTCAATATCTTTGGGTCGGAATACTTTGTAGGTAAACGGATAGGGTGGAGTCACAATAGAGGAGGAGGAGGGCTTGGCAATAGTTTCCCTATGTTGTTGCATAATCAACTCGGCTTCACCGGAGAGTGGAAGAAGATAATTTGGGATTCGGACATTGAGTCGGAAAATCTTGTTTCGTAGAATGAAGGACATAGCATCTTTGGTGAGCCACTCAAATTTGTTGTCAAGATTATCATTCTTGACCCAATGAATTTTTTTGATCATAGTGGCTAAATCAATAAGGTTGCCTCCCTTAACCGGCTTCTAAGTCTTATCCTTGTTGAAATCCGGGTTAAAGTGTTTGGCTAACCATGTTACTAATCCTCCATTCAATATAAAGGCCGCCCCATCTTTACCATGGTCAATTGTAAGCCACCTTTCAAGTAAGTGTTGAAGTACATTGTATTCATTGGTGAACTTCTTGTCGACATTCATGGTTGATTCAAGGTAGATGAAGTCGAGTTCGGTGAAATGATTAGTGCTCTTCCTTGCAATTAGAGTATTTCCCACAAACTTATGCCATACCCTTATACCCGGATGGTGGACATAAAGGGCACGACACTCATGGAAGGATTCAAATTTTCTTCCGGTGATTGCTTTCTATAGAGCGGCGGGATCATATTTCGAGGGCTTCTTCACATAAGGAGAATGGTCCTTAAGACCAAACACCTTGCCAAACTCATCCAAAGACATATTTCTATCCTTGTTTTCTAGGCGGAATTAAAAATTCTTTCCAGCCTCTACCTTAGTGATTTTCAAAGAGCTTATAAATTCCATGGTAAGGGAGGGGCAAGTCAATTCTTGCATGTCAAATAGTGTAAGAAACCCCATAGACACGAAGAAGTTCTTGGTCCTCTCAAGAACACCTAATTTGGCTAAAGCATCTTGGCATATAAACTTGGTGGGCAAAATTGTTTTCATAGCAAGAGATATAAAAGCTTTCCTATGAGAATCCGTTGTGAAAGTTACCTCCAGATATACTTGTAATCGCTCAATAACCAGAATAGGAGTAGCTTCCACCATAGGAGTGGGAACCTCTTGAATTTCCACTCTTGCTTGTTATACCACCATAGCCTTTGAGGCTTGAAGAGCTTGTTGCCTCTTTGAAAGATTTGATTTTGTGGGTGCCTTGTTTCCACTTTAGTCCTTGCCATAATGCTTCTCCTTGTTAAAAATGTATCAACAAACCAAAGTTTTTCTTGAATGCTTCTAGTATCCTCAAGCTTAAATGAATCCCTAATCGATTTGGGGTTTTTGGAATTTTGCCTTAAAACCCTAGAAAACCGATTCAATTTTTGAGGATTTTGGTGTCTTGTTGGCCTTTTTTTTTATGAAGGAATAATTTGATTGTGTTTTGAGGAAGTTTGGGTTTGATTTTGGTGAATTTGGTTGAGAAAATTATGTTTTCTTGATGAGGGGATTGAGGGTTTTGAATGTGTGTTTGTGTTTTGAAAGAAGGAAATGAATTGGGGAAGAAGGGTTTTAAATCCCGTGTTAGAGCATTCAGCAGCAAGAGACGAGCGGATTCTTTCGAAGACGCTCGGATTCTAAGAAAGTCAGCTTTGAAGTTTCTAACCCGTGCTGAGACGCGCGGATTAATCAGGAGACGAGCGTCTTTCAGCTGGAGACGAGCGTCTTTCCCTTGGGACGCTCGGATTTTAAGACAGTGTGAAACTTTAAATTTCGAAGCAGCCAGGACGCGTAGATTTCCACCGAGACGAGCGTCTTCTAGGCTGAGACGAGCGTCTTCTCCTGGGGACGCTCGGATTCATAGTCTGTATGGATTCTTCAATTTCCAGCTCTTCCAAGACGAGCGGGTAGGTGCCAGGAAGCTCGGATCACTTCCAAGACGAGCGGGTTTCCTCTAGGACGCTCGGATCTTCTCCTGTACCCACTGGTTCAGTTCCACCCGCGGGGTGTCTTCATTTCTCATGTCATTTCTTCTTCATTCCATTGGTCTTCATTGCGGGTGCACTATGAAGGCTCGGATAGCCTAGGCATTTGCTATCCCCACACTAGTCCAAACACTACACATCAAGAAACATTAAAATACCTCCCTCACTTTCGCTCATAATGATAATCTTGATCAAAACATAAAAATGTAAATCCAAAATTGACAAAAATGCAATACAAGAAATAAAATGCAGGTTAAGGGGTTAGAATATTTACAAATGGTGGTTTAGGGAGGACTCCACCAAACTCTTATTGTTGTATGAGATGTCAAGGGGGCATAGCCAAGGTGTTGTTGATGTTGCTCAACACCTTGTAGAAGTAGTCGACGGCTTGTTCATTTTCGTTATAATGATCTTCAATAGAGCTTTGCACATTGTGTTCTTCTGGGTGGTAACTTGAGTCAAGATGGTCACGAAAGCCTTGGTCTACGGTCATAGCATTACCAATATAAGGATAGACTAATCCTTCAAATTCATCATCCCATAGACCACAAATTTCACTAGCTTGCTCCCCAATTATGTCAGGAGTTGAAAAGAGCAACTCCTCTTTCTTGTTGTCATGGCTAATGAGGCCTTCTTCCTTACTAGTCATGATTGGTGGTGAGCTATTCAAGCCCTCATCGTTGTTGAAATTTCCTTGCTCTCCGGATAGAGCATCTTGAGGATTATCCACTTTCTTCTTCCATATGGGTGGTAATTCTTTACCCTTAACTTGATCTTCGCATTGAGATGCCAACTTCTTCCTATCACTTTCTCGGCTATAATGATCAATCTTGAAACATGGCTCATGTAGTCGGGGAGCTCTCATTGTTTTATCAAGATTAAAATTGATTGTCTCATACGCCACTTCAAGTGTGAGCTCTCCATTTTTCACATCAATTACCGCTCCCGCGGTGTGCAAGAACGGTCTTCCTAAGATGATATGAATGTTGGAATCCTCCTCCATGTCTATAATGACAAAGTCTACCGGGATGAAGAATTTGCCAATTCTCACGGGCATATCCTCGCATACCCCTAAAGGTATCTTTGTTGATTGATCCGCCATTTGAAGAGTAATGTTAGTGCATTTGAGCTCTTCCATTCCTAGCCTCTTGCATAACGAGTATGGCATGACACTTACACTTGTTCCAAGGTCAGATAAAGCTTTGTTGATTGCAGTGTCGCCAATGGTGCAAGGAATAGAGAAGCTTCCCGGATCTTTGAGTTTTGGAGGTGAACTTCCTTGAAGAATAGCACAACTCACTTTAGTGAATGCAATAGTCTCTAATTTTCGGATGGATTTCTTCTTGGTAAGAATATCTTTCATATACTTTCCATAGGCCAGAACATGATTGATCAATTCCATGAATGGGATTGAGACGTCTAAGTTCTTAACAATTTCCATGAACTTTCCAAGTTGTTCATCAAACTTAGGCTTAGCTTGACGACTTGGGAATGTAAGTCTAATCACAATAGGCTATTTTTCTTTAGCCTTCTCTTCATTCTTCTTCTTTGAAACTTCATTGGTGGTGGGTTCTTCTTCCTTAGAGTTCTCAACTCTTTGCTTACACTACTACAATAATAGGGCATGACAACGGCTAATAACCGTTGTAGAAAAAAAAAGCGGGTGATGTCGAAGTGTCCGTTGTTAAAACTTTTAACAACGGTTGAGAAATTCAATGAAACCGTTGTCAAAGCTTTGACAACGGAACAAAACCATTGTTATTACTGTCTATCCGTTGTGAAAATATACCCTTGGCGCGAATAATTTCGTGGAGGGAAATTTATGACAACGGTTATTTGATATAAACCCGTTGTTATATATGTTTTTGACAACGGTATAAAACCGTTGTTATTAATGTCATATCCGTTGTTGAAAATATGTGACATACTTCACGCTTCTTTGAGTGAAGGTTTTAACAACGGTTTATTGATTTATAACAGTTGTTATTTGTTGTAATTTTTTTTAAAAAAATTCTGAAATTAAATCCTGCTGCATATGCAGTAGCAGCATACAACAAACAGCAGTAGCATAATAACAACAGCAGCAGCATCACCATTACAATCTATGACACTAGATAAATAATTAAGATCACCAGGACATTACATTCAAAAGTATGACATTAAGATCCTAAACTCAAATACTGAGCCAAATAACTTTTAGTCTTCAACATACCTGACTAAAACAATAATAGGGTATGGCAACGGTATGACAACAGCAGCAGCAACATAACAACAGCAGCAGCAGTAGCATCAACATTACTATCCAACAATCCATGGCACTAGATAAATAATTAAGATCACCAGGCCATTACATTCAAAAGTATGACATTAATCGTCATACTGAGCCAAATACCTTTTAGTCTTCAACAAACATGTAAACAAACATTCCTAATACCTAAACTCAAAATGTTGATCCATGGCTAGCTTTTTCTTACAAATACCTATTAATCTTCATTGCAATGTTCAAGGATGTATTTACCCCACAATTCTCGTACCTCATCGATTTGTTGCTTTGTGTACTCAGAGACATTTGGCTGGTTGATTACATACTACAATATATATATATATATATAAATGGGATCATGTGAGGATACACTATCTTTTTGAGGATTGAGGATTTCGTTACAATATCAGAGGTTCTTCAATACAATAGCACAGGTTATTCGATAAAATATCACCAAAAAAACACATGTGCAAAAAAAAAAATTATAATTTTTTTTTTTTTTTTGGCAAAGGTCATATTTTTCGTGATATTTTATTGAAGAACCTGTGATATTGTATTCACTAATCCTCAATCCTCAAATATTTAGGAGTTCTCACCGGATCCCTTTAACACCCGTTCTGGAATAAGGATATATCTCCGCCTAATAATTTCAACCATGAAACGGCAAACGTAGTATCCACATTGTATGCTATCCGACTGGAGAGGGACCTATATTAATACACATATTAAACAGACCAAATTACCAACTTTATAGTTACCTAGCTAGCTGTAACACCCCCATTTATTCAGGAGCCTTTAGCTAGACATTCCCAAATAAATAGGACTGTTACCATCTCGGTTTCCCGAGGTAGTGAATAAAAAAGTACAACAATACCAAAGTACATTAAATTAAAACTTAGCGAGTACATGTTTATTACAATTTAACTAACTAAAACTTAATATAAAGCTATTACAACTCGCAGCGGAAATAAATAAAGTGATATGATTGTTCTATGTGATCTAGACTTCAACTATGGCCCAAGTCAAGCTCTCATCCCAATGCTCCCGAGTCAGCTAATCTTTAGTACCTATCAGATCTGCTCCCCATAAAACGGTTCACCGCAGGTGTGCACGAATACACTGTCAACCACGAGGTTGAGTAGGAATAAATACTAACAACAAAAACATATGATAACAATCCAATTACTTTTTACATTGCACAACCCCCTGACAACGTGCTCCTTCCTTTTTTTTCTTAGCACACTAATCATCCCGCCAATCCCTGCTCGGGGCAGTCTCAACCCGAAGGTGAGTAAACACACACTACATTACCAAAAGGTAATGTCTTCCTCAACATATAGTTGATTAAATATCCACCAGATGGCCTGCATACGAATCTGGGGCCTGCCTCGAGTAAATATGATAAAATATCGTCTGCGAGAATAAATCTGAAATACGTCACCCGAAGGCTCTTACAATGACGTCTGCCAATATAACCGCAATAATAATCTACATCACCACGAAGGGATGTCTGCCAGTATTAAACTGAATAACCAATGCAATAACAGTAACTTCATCATAACTAATCCAACCAACATATGCAATATAATTCTCCCTTCCAATAATTTCAATGATATCAACCAACACAATTCTCATATGATCAATTCACTTTAATATAAATCATCCAACAAACATTATCGAGTAAAAGTTGAGTAGGATTTATCCCTACCCGATAAGCAATTCCAATTAAGCAGCTCAAGCAATCCAATAATAAAGCAACCGAACCCGATTTTAAATTCTTCGGAAATCGTCACCTATTGATAATAATAATCACAATTACTAAATATTTACTTTACTTAAATAATTCTATCATTTATAAATTAATTAATTAGTTACATTAATTATAATCTCATATAACTATAAATCCCGTTTTAGTTACAATACGAAAAGCTGTTTACTCATTAAACTCGAGTTAACCCATTTTATAATTAATTAATGGAACAAAACCCGACCACACATACAACCCGTAACATCAACCACAAACTAACACACGCATACACGATTTTAAACCGTGTTTAACACCCACCAAAAAAACCCGTCTTTCACGACACCCATAGCCACCAACGGTACCACCCAAGCTGCCACCTCCTAGACCACACTACGACGCATCTCGACGACCACTAAACACCAGCCTAGCCATCCCCTACAACCCGTATACACACGACCTAAACCACCTCTTCAAACCCGACAAACAACAACACCAATACACCCGACCCACGGTGGTCCCACCACCTACTACAGCTACCCAGAGCCCCCACAACCTGAACACGGTAGCACAACCCCACACCGGCTGCAACACACAAGCACCGTTCCCCTGTTTTCGTGTGATTCCAGCCACCACCACCACAAACCGCGACCTTCAACCCCAAAACCACCACCACTCTGGTCGACCCTCCTCCACGGCCCCGACCAACCCAAGTTCGAGTCATAATAGTAACGGTAACGTGTATAAAACCGGGTCACATGTATAAGCTACAACATATTCTTTTTATCGTACCTCCGGCCAGCCCTTGCGCAAACCACTGCCCATAACCACTCCTGACCACCCATTGTGGCCGCCTCAACCCAAGGCACAATCCTAACCAAACCCAGGTCACTCACGAAAGAATATGGGCTTATAACTATGCTTAAACACGTAAAACAACTCAATAACAACCACCCACAAAAATCCGCCTGAAACTCCCATTACCCGTGGTTCCTGGTGGTCAACGGTGTGTCTTGGTCGATCCCTGGTAGTCCTCGATCACGGTCACGTTCTTATTTTGTCAAACAGTGGTCTACTTTACGAGTAATAATAAAGCGAAGGTGTATACATGAGACTGTCTTACCTCGAGTTAATTGTTGATTTTGAGTCTCTTGTCACGCTTCCCTAGATCCCCCAATTCTCTTTTCAAATTCCAGATTTTATTATGACAATTTAGATGTAATATTTTCACTTTTATAAGACAACTTAAGCTAATCCCTTCTCAATTTAGGAAATCCGTCTTTAAGGCAACTATTATTATTATTATTATTATTATTATTATTATTATTATTATTATTATTATTATTATTATTATTATTATTATTATTATTATTATTATTATTATTATTATTATTATTATTATTATTATTATTATTATTATTATTATTATTATTATTATTATTATTATTATTATTATTATTATTATTATTATTATTATTATTATTATTATTATTATTATTATTATTATTATTATTATTATTATTATTATCATTATTATCATTATTATCATTATTATCATTATTATCATTATTATCATTATTATCATTATTATTATTATTATCATTATTATTTATTATTATTATTATTATTATTATTATTATTATTATTATTATTATTATTATTATTATTATTATTATTATTATTATTATTATTATTATTTTTATTTTTATTATTATTATTATTATGAGATGCGCGCAGTTTTCATTAAAATAAAAGTAAAAGTTTACATGAAATTGGTGGGGAGCAGAGAGACAACGGGCTCCCACACTTAGCAATAGCAAAGCTAAGCCTAGTAAAAATGTAAGCGGCTACCCGAGCCCCCGCATCCCGAGATACGAGAATTTCGGATCCGCTTGAGCAAGGCAACAACATCCGAACCAGCTCCCCAAGTGAAGAGAAAGAGAAAGGTAGGAAACCAAAACCCGCTACCGTGCACAAATCCCCATACTTAGCACACTTTCGCCGAGCAAAGATCGGGGCGACAACCCGGCCCAAGCACAAAATCACAACCCGGCCCGAGTCAAAGGTGAAGAACTGTCAGTCGGCGCACACATCATGCCCCCTGTCCCAAGAATAAAGCAATAAATCCGCAGGACGAAGAGGGCCACCATGCCCATCAACCAAACCGATATCAACCTCCTTCCCCCAAAGAATACGGATCTATAGCGGATGTCGAAAAGAGTGTCCCGGACAAGGTTATGCCAATGTTTAACGCCCACAGTACCAGTACAAGAAACAACATGGTCCCCAAAAACATCCTCAGCAAAAACCCGAGAGCAAGCAGGACAGGGCCTAGATACCGCGAATAACGGAACACCCAGACGATACCCCAGTACACTACGGTAAGTCCTCCCGTTCATAGTCTGCCCCAGCCCTGAGATAGGAACCGCACGTAACCAATCAGAGGAGTGAGAACCCTGCTGAGACTGCCATAAAGCAAGCTGGCGTGATGTCAAAGAGAAAACAGACTCTGAGGCAGCAGCAACCGTCGTGAAATAAATGTTTGCCAATTTATTCATAAGTTTGGGGGCTGCAATTTCACTAGGGTGACCTAATATACCAGAACCTGTAGTCGCAGATGAAACACACTGCGCAAAGCATCATTAAAAGCGGGGCGGCGCAGCTACAATACGGAAAGGGCCGAGGAGCTTAGCTCGCAAACCAAATGAGACGCAAGCGGGGACGCAATAAAAGCATAAAATAAAACATCTCCCGCCGCATAGACACCAAGACCACCAAGATGAAAAGGGAATGTAGCAAGGCGCCACTGCCAATCCCCAAAATCCGGCCCTGACGCGGTGACAATACGTTCCAAACTAGAACGAAGATCGGCATCAAAAGGAAGATGGACAGACCCAAAAACAGTAGGGGAGCAAGTACGAAGGGAGAAGTAGAGCTTAGAGATACCAGTACAAGCTCGAAGAAGAAGCAACTCACATTGCGGGTCCTCAATCCTCGCAACCAAGTCCATTAGCTCAATGGTCTTAGTTACTCTTGTCGCCACAATCTCACTGCTAAAACTAGGACAAGTACTGACAGGTCCTTCCAAAACTGTAACACCACGCAATGGTCGAGAAATAGAAGTGGGGAAAACCCCAGGAAGCCGACTCCGTGGATCCTCAACAGGCCAAAAGACCTCCGTCTTGGAGACATTAAGATGCAATCCAAAACGAGGGCCATCCAACCTAATCAAGTCCAAAACCTTCCCCAGCTCCAAAGTATCACCCACGATGGTTCCATCATCTAAGTACCATGCCTGTAAAGTGAGGTCAAAAGTGTCCCGGATCTTGCAAACCAAGGGATGCAAAACAACCGCGAAAAGCAAAGGCCCCAACGGATCACCCTGCTGAACACCCTGACAAGACCACAAGCAGTGCTCCCCATAAAAAAGACGGGCCGCGCTGGAATAACAAAAGTCCACCCAACGGGAGAGAACCGGGCAATGACGGCGGACCTCCTGAAGCATGGTCGAACGGTCAACAAGGTTGAACGCATTCTGGAAATCAACCAGCAGCATAGAAAGCCCCACTCGAGCCCCCCGAGCCTCAATGAGCCGGTTCAAGGCATGCAAGATAGCCTCTCCTCCACCGGACACACCCACCCCGAACTGAAGCCCATCAAAATAAGAAGATAAAGACGGACCAACCATAGAAGCACCAACCTTAGAGACAAGCCGTCTCCAGACCGTACCAACAGCAATGGGACGAACTCCACCACCCGGTTTAACGAGTGGCGTGAGAGGGGCGCTGGCAATGTATTCACCCAGAGGAAGAGGACATCGGCCCTCAAGAAAAAGATTAACCACCCTAGTAATAGAAGTGATCAAATACTCGGAGATAGCCACAGCAGCGCGACTCAAACAGTCATAAGGTGTTGTGCACGAAAACCATCCCTCCCACAGGAAGTACCACGAGGGAAGCTCTGTATCATATCCAAGACAACCGCCGAAGAGGCAACCAGAGGATGATGATCCTGAGACAGAGGAGGCAATGAAGGAGGCGGGGCGACAGGATGCTTCTCACGCAGGGCCACGAGAGTGGCATCGGAGTAAGGGGCGACCCCAGAGGCAGAAAACACCCGTACAGCAGCAAAATAATGGCCATCAGAAATCGTCCGCCGACATTGGCGGAGGTTAAGCTCACTCAAATCCAGATCCTCATCCACAGAAAATGAAGAAGGACCCTCATCAAAACACTCCTGTAACAACTGCAAACCCCCCTCCCCTCCCCCCAGGTGCCCCCCAAGCAAGGATAGCCCTGGCAATAATCTCCTCCTGATGCTGACGCCGAATAGCAGTCCGACACTCAAGATTACTCAGAGGAGCGAAAGTCCTGAGCAAACAAAGTGGTAGAACAAGCAAACGAATCCAGCGGGAAAGATCACTAGGGGCATCATACACCGCATCCAAGGCCCCTTTCAAAGCCCGAGCAAACCCAAGACGGCACTTAAGAGGAATAGATTTCACGGTGCGCAGGCCCAAAGACAACAAACGATCCAGCGAAGATATAGACCACTGAACGAGCTCGACACTATCATCAGAAGGAACCGAAGCAGAAGGAGCCAAAGGTCTCGGAATACCATGAATATGGAAGGTGTAAATGCCATCAACACACCCCGGATGCTCCACAACATCACCCCGACTATGCCGACATCTTGCTCAAACAGTACGGGTCATAAAACACACCCCGCACAACCAGAGCCCCATCCGTCTCAAAGAACTCTCGGCATTGGAATAAACAGTCAAACTATCAGAAAGAGTCCGATGCGTAAGGTCCAACGCACCATCATGACAATGTCGGGCCTGTAAGTGTTTCTGCCAAGCTGCCTTTGTAAGACCCATACCGAAACCATCCCGACACCCATGAAGACTCGAAAAAGGACAATGGTACCGTACAAGCTCGGGCATTAAAGGACAGTTTAACCCAACACCCTTCCTCGCGCAAGGCGGTATTGAACAGCCTAGGGCGACCAACACACCAACCACCACAAAAATGGTTGACAAAAGCCCTAGAAGAACCGCACAACCCGGACCCCAACCCAACACCACTACACCTACACACACAGGAGGCAAAGGATGCAGCGGCTAACCACAGTACCGGGGCACCACCAGACCACCGTCGCAAAACAGAAAACAGCGAGAAACAAAAACGGAACACAAAAAGGCAAAGAAAACAGAAAAACTCACCGGAAGGGGGCAGCGCCGTCAACCACCACAGCAATGGCGGCGACTAGAGGTAAAAAAGCCAATGGGTGGTGGCGCAGGACGACAGTGGTCGCAGAATAAATGACAATGCCGCCTGAAAAAAAAACGCTACACGAAATGGTTCCCCCGCAACCCTGAAAATCACCGTGAAACAACCACCACTCCTTCCCCTGACCGGCGACGTGAGGTCCAAATGGTCGACGTGGGGTGGATGGCGGCAGTCAGCGGTGGATGAGAGCACAGTACTAAGCCCTAGAGGATTATTATTATTATTATTATTATTATTATTATTATTATTATTATTATTATTATTATTATTATTATTATTATTATTATTAATGTTATTATTATTATTATTATTATTATTATTATTATTATTATTATTATTATTATTATTATTATTATTATTATTATTATTATTATTATTATTATTATTATTATTATTATTATTATTATTATTATTAGTAGTAGTAGTAGTAGTAGTAGTAGTAGTACTACTCGGAAATTCCGAGCAGCTAACCATAGGTCCACATAACCCATAACACATTCCCGACTTAAATTTTTATTTTATTATATTATACATTATTCCATCTTATTCACAATTATAAATTATAAACTTATTATAATTAATTACTTAAAATGCGTTAATTATTAATATAAATTTTATCAAATTAAGGGGTATTACACTAGCTTCATATAGAATTCCATTGTATGTTATCCTTTATGCGTCCAAGCCTTTACATGTCAGAGTATATATAGGCTCGGAAGCAAGCCACTTACAGAGGGTGATCTCTACATCTAGGGTATATTGGTACTTGATCTAATGACGGCATGGAAGAGTTCAACAGACATCATGCTCAAGGAAAAATCAACCATGATTTTCTAAATATTATATTTATTTACTTACCCTTGTTATTTTGATAAAAGTGGGGCTAGTGTTGATCCTGGCTTGCTCCTCGTTTGAAGCTCTTTTTTTCTCAAAGGCTCTGTTTTGACAAAAACATAAACATATTTATTATTAGTAAAAAAAATTGAAAATTTATTAATGTATAAAGCAGTACTCCGTATATATTATAAACTTACTGTGTAATCAACTCCTTTAAAGTTTCGGTAGGTTCTCTGTGCAAAGAGTCCAACCAAAAAACTTTTTCCGTGGCCGACATTATTGCTCTTAGCACCCAATGCCTCCTGGACACAACAATACATTTTAAAAACAAAATTGCTCATGCTACAAGTTTAAATATTAATTATATTTGAGTAAAACAAATGCACATGCTATAGAGACAACAGCCAATTACATACCCTTGTTCATTATAAGGGGCAAAAACAAGCTTTTTGTTCCTTGCCAATTCTCGAGCAATGTAGTCTATACGTTCTTGGTACTCAATCATTTGGATATGCATAGATAAGATATAGGGGTACATGAATCCGTATTGGTCATTTGGAACCTTGTTCTCAACCATCACTCGGGTCTTCAAGTACCTAAATAATAGTGGCTTTAAATCCAAAATAAAACCAAAACTCTAAATGTAGTAGTAAGTTGCTTTTGTTAAGTAAATGATTTAAGACACTTACTTCATCCATGCATATAAGTGCTGGATATCAATCTCAAGAAGGCCAGCCCATATGGCTAGGATATCCCATGACACGACTGCTTCATTTTCTTGACTAAAAATATCTGACTCGAGCGGAATAAGAATCAATTGCTCACTCGCAACCCGACGATCAGCATCTTAATACAATGCTCTCATCGTCAGTGTTCTCGCTTTTTGCATGTAAACATTCCCAGTATAAGCAGGTTTACTTGATAGGCTCCTAACATCTTTTAGTTTGGAGAAACTATGGGAGTTCGGTTTAGTGCTTGTGCCAATATCCTGTATGTTAATTAAGAAGACACAAATATTTAAGCAAAGTATCACCATCACCAGCATTAAATCAGCAAGGTCGGATAAAGAAAAAAGTTAATACCAAGGAAATATCAATTTAGGCAAAGAAATTTCAGATACAGAAAAATATGGCATTAAATCATCAAGGTCACACTATCATTCCATATGGCATTAACAAATACTCAGCTGAGGTATTAGGAATTAAACTTAAGAAATTAAACTACCTTGCTGAAAACCGAGAACTGGTTTGAAGGCGATGTGTGTACCCAGGTATTAGTACCTATCTCCTTAGGTTGCACATCCTCATCAGCTTCGTTAGAAATACCTACAACTACCTCTTTCTCATTCTCTATGACTACTCCCTCCTCCTCATTTACTGCCATGTCCTTGTTTGCGTCTTCATCAGGACGTGGCTTGACATTCTGCTGCTCCTTACCCTCATTGATGATATCCTCCATCATCTTTAATTCTTCTTCAGACGACTTTCCTCCCGCATTCATTTTTAGTATCACCGAAGCCAATAACTGAACCTGCATGCGTAAAATATATTGGTTTAACACATCATTAAGCCTGATGTGAAAATATGATATAGTAAATACTAATTTTCACCGTCTGATCCATATATTTGCCAGCCTCCTTCTGCTTCTTCTTCTTCTTCTGTGTTGTCTTCCCATAATATTTTGTGGCTCCTACATATAATGGGACGCCCCTTAATCGACCTGGATGCTCCGGGCGGCTGATCGCTCTAGCAAGAACGTCATCACATCCATTAGGAACAAATTTCCCTTCTTCAACTTCCTTCAGTACATTCTCCTATATGCAGACAATAATTTTAGTCCATCAAATTAAATAAAGGATATATAAACCAGTAAAGTAAACTTATCTTATTCAGACACTTACAATGTTGGCTATGACCTGCGCATCAAATTTGTTACTCACGCGTGCTCCTTTAGGTGTGTGGCCTGCTTAATAAGTTATGTGCCGATCGAACTATTTTACTCCCTGTTTTGCCTATACATTCACCAATAATTTATTAATATATGTGCATTATTCATCTGAGTATCATTTAATAAATGTTATATATGACAAATTCATCTGATTCTTACGAGAAGGTCTTCTATCAATCTGTAACCGTCTCGAGAGCCATAATACCTCGACTCCCTCCTTCCAATGTTTGCACGGTTTCTTGCGCTAACAGCCTTCAAATAGAAACACGGTAGATCAGAGAAAAATAAATAAGAATCAACCAAATTATTAACTAAGCAAGGTAATAAAACGGAGAAGGCCATAGGAATCATTCAGCTGGTTGATTCATCTTGAGGCTTTAAATACGCGTGAGAAATTATTTAGACTGAATATTTGTGACAGGAATCAGTGTGTGGTCTGTGAAAATGGGGTTAAAACGCATCAGCACATTTTTCATGGATGCAAATAAGGTCTGGGATTGTCTGAAATTTAAACTCATCAGCACTCATCAGCTCTTATCAGCACCTAGAGCAATGGCTACAATTTACACTCAACACTCATTGTCTGGGATTGTCTGAAATACAGATGAAGGTATGCAGGATGGTAGTGGGTTTGGTTTGAGGTTAAGTAACCTTAAATCTGTCACATTTTAGTTTTAACAAGCTAGCTACAGAATAAATTATATTGTTAATTAACTGTAACCATACCAAATTGCAGAAACTGAAAAAGAATGATAAGACACCTCTATATGAGGCCTTGCAGAAGATCAAAGATGGTAAGTCAAATCTGTAAAGTACGGAGTATGATATTAACATATCATACTCACTAATATCTAGTTTGAAGTTGGATGTTTTATTATTGTAAATGTTTATGAGAAGTGTTGTTCAAAACATTAATTGCATAGCTAATGTTGATGGGGTTTGTGTCTTTGTTCCTGGTGGTGGTTCAAGATAATATTAAACACTGGGGCATACCGGAGAAATTAGCTCAAAATTGGCTTCCTTGTCACGCATTGCATCGTCATTTACCTGAGAATGATGACAATTTCTTCTGCTCAGAGGTATACTTTAACTCTTTATTTTTACAAGACTATCGTGTAAAGTTGTTGGTGAGAGGATATTCTTAATACAAGTATAACTTTATATCTGCAGGGGAGAGTGCCACTGATAGCCGTTGTTGGTGAGAGGATACACTCAGTTTTAAGTAATAATACAAAATGCTCACATTTTACCAAAAAAAATAGATGAGGATAAGTAACCTTAAATCTGTCACTAGCTCGAACCTTCTTGAATTTATCCCATTGTTCCTGAGTGATGTTGGGATGCTTCTTTAATGGTGGACTCTTTTTCATCTCACCCGTCTCCTTGTTGACATACAAGTGTTTATCAGTAAGGTCACACTTCCACTGCCTAAAGCAGTTTGCTGCCTTCTTTAGTAGATATCCATCATAGCATTGATCTATATCAAATGCTTCATGCATATGTGTATAAGTAAGTAGACAAAAACGTACCAGTTCATTACACATTCCGAAGTCCTCATTCATCTATTGGGTAGCAATGAAAGGCAGACTTATGACTAAGGCTTTGACTGTTACTTCAGTGGACAATGCATTAGTATTCTTCAGGCAGACTTATGACTAAATTGCAGAAAAGAGTGATCTGTGCTGCTCATGTAGCAGCCCTATATGCTAATTGGAGAGCTAGGATTAAGTCAATAGTGGATCAGACTCTGGTCAGGCAGGTTCTAAAACAACGTACCTGAATAGCTATCATATACAGGCGAATTATCTTTGAATTTAAAATAATAAAATGTCATACCTTTATACGATCTAACAGCAACTTCTCCAAAATAGGATTCAATTTCATGAAATCTTCTAAATCGAGAGGTGCATACTGTCTCGTTGTAACTCCAATCCAAGTAGACAACGTACCGGCATTTGGACCTGTAGGCAACTCCTTGGAATTCCATTTTAATTTAAGCGGTGTTTTGGCCGCTATAGTTGCAAGAGCTGTAGGACACTTCGTAACACCCCTCTCTCCAGGCTTATCCTCATCGTCCGCGTCTTTTCTTTTCCGCTTTTCACCCATGATAACCTATAATTAAAACAGTAACACACTGTTAGCTGCATTTTAATTTGCATATAGAAAAAAAATGTTTACAAAATATACTACAAGCTGATTGGAAATAATAACATATGAAATGCACACGGTTACCAGATCCATTTGTATAGCAAACTACCAGGTCTGACAAAAATCGAGGCAATAACATAAGAAAAAAAATCAAGGCAATAACATATGGAAAAAAAAAATCTGCAACAGAAATGATGCTAGGATTTCTTTAAACAAAATTAATGTTGCACAGGCATTTAATTTTTGAATTAATCCCGCAAAAAGCCAGATTGAATAAGAATTTTGGTCTCTATATGTCTGTTGAGATGTTTCTGGGTCAACAACTTCTCATATTAAGTGTCAAAATTTTAATCTCTCTGAATCCAAGCCTGTGTTTCTTTTGGAGACTGTAAATAGTTTCAGTGATTGGTCTAGTTTGAGCTACAGTTAGAAAACTTTGCATGATCAGTGCATACTCGTCATTGTTGAGAGTAGGTTAGGACATCTCTTTTGCCTCTCCTCATTGATACAGATCTAATTTACAAGCTACTTTGCCTTGGTCAATGCATATACCAAAGTTGTAGCTTTGCTCAAGTCATAACAGTTGGTTCTTCAATATCAATACCATTTGCAGTTTAGACATTAAAAATTCTCTCCTTTTTTATGGACTTATGTTCTGTGTTGCTCCTATATGTAATATGTTTGTTTAATTGAATGTTTACAAAATATACTACAAGCTGATTGGAAATAATAACATATGAAATGCACACAGTTACCAGATCCATTTGCATAGCAAACTACCAGGCCTGACAAAAATCAAGGCAATAACATAAGAAAAAAACAATCAACGCAATAACATATGAAAAAAAAATCTACAACAGAAATGATGCTAGGATTTCTTTAAAAAAAAATCTAGAGGTCTGACAAAAAAAATTCTCTGATTTGCAAATGTTTAAATGTAGATATAGAGATGATTTGCAACAACTAGACATCTGATGCTCCTTCTTCTTCTGGACCAGGTCAACCAGCAACTGGAAAACTGATAGGAGCAAGAGTAAAGTTCAGAGAATGTTGATAAGTGCTTCTTACGCAGTTATGTTTAATGAAGACAATAAAACCAAAACATATATATACTTATTTTTATAACCCTCTCAGGTTCGGGGACGTTTTTCTGATGGCAAGGTTACTTCGTTAATCCAAATACCTTCACCGTCGTCATCACGCATATAGATGCTTGTACTGTCATCATTGCCAACATCATCAAAATTTGATAGAGTATGGACA
Source organism: Silene latifolia (assembly GCF_048544455.1). NCBI lineage: Eukaryota > Viridiplantae > Streptophyta > Magnoliopsida > Caryophyllales > Caryophyllaceae > Silene > Silene latifolia. The sequence continues at coordinate 119,466,709 of NC_133534.1, forward strand.
TCCAGTCCCTCAAATATGACATCCTCATCATCACCACCACTATCGGGTGCACACCGTCTACTCCTTATGGATAATATAACAGACCACTTCTTATCAATAGGATCAGTGACGTAAAACACTTGTTTAGCTTGTGATGCCGTTATGAACGGATCATCCTTATTGCCAACCTTATCAAAATTCACCAACGTAAATCCTATATTATCCTTTCGAACACCATTGTTGTTATCTACCCACTTACATCAGAATAGAGGTATTTTGAAATCAATGTAATCTAATACCAAAATTTCTTCAATTACACCATAATAATGCATTTTTCCCCAAGTAGGATTTTTATCTTTTGAACTAGCAAAGTGCATCGCCTCAAATTCAGAACAAACACCGCTATTTTGCATTGTGCTCAACTCATCTTGCTCGCGGGTGTAAAACGTATATCCATTGATGGCAAAACTGCAGTAAAAAGTGGCACTGTCATTTGGACCTAAACCAAGACGTAGTAACCTAAGAGATATGTCATCACCATAGTGATTCTTATAATCTAAGACAATATTCCTAAACCAGTCTCCAAAAATCTTGTTATGCTCGTTTGCATGCCGCATCTCGCTCTTGTTTGGGTAAGCATCATTGAGCTCATCTTGGTGCTGCTGAATATAAGGTTGCACCTCATCATCGTTGTGAATCACGTACGTATGTGCTAAATGCATCATGTCACATGTCACAATTTATTCAACCCGACCCCTAATGCCTTTTCCAGTCATCGTCCAGTCACTTTGACGATTCTTAGGAACACCAATTAATTCATCCTCGGAGAGGTGCGCGTAATAATATGCAAGAGCTTCATCGATAATAGCGCGCTCAGCAATACAACCTTCTGGGCGATACCGATTAGATGTGTATTCCTTGTACACTTTCATCAATCTTTCAAAAGGATATTGGTATCTCAAGTACACGGGCCCAAGGTATAAAATCTCCCTAACTAAGTGAACAGTTAGGTGAACCATGATAGTGAAAAATGAGGGTGGAAAATACATTTCTAGCTGACATGGAGACGTGACAACGAGGTTCTGCAAAGACTCCGCGTCATCGGGATCAATGACTTTCTCGCATATGGACTGGAAGAAGACACGGAATCTATTTAAAGCATATCGTACCTTGTCAGGTAAAATGGAACGAATAGCCACAGGTAGTAATTGTCGCATCAAAGTGTGACAGTCATGTGACTTTAACCCGGTCAGTTTTAGGTCTTGCATTGAAACAAGGCTTTTGATGTTCGATGAATAACCCTGTGGCACTTTAATGCCTTTCAAGCATGCACAAAACCCTTTTTCCTCATTCCGTGAAAGGGTATAAGCTCCGGCCTAATACCCATCCATTTCATATCTTCCCTACCTGCTTTGTTATCTTTTGTTCTGCCGGGAACATTTAGGAGGGTATTGGTGATATTATCACAGATATTCTTCTCAATGTGCATGAAATCGAGGCAATGCCTCACCTCTAGGTCAGCCCAATATGGAAGTTTATCAAAGAAAATGGATCTTTTCTTATACCCACGAGTAGCCAATTTAGAACCTCCCTTCTTCCCATATTTTATCTCAATATCCTTAACTTTCTGATAAACTTCATGCCCACTCAAAATTCTAGGAGGTTCACGAAGTTCTTGACTCCCATTAAATTCTTTCTGTTTCTTACGATAACAATGATCAAATTCCAGGAACCTCCGACTTCCCTAATATACATACTTACGAGAAAACTTCAAATATTCTGATTTGATATCCTCCCCACACAACGGACAAGCCTCTTTCCCGTGCACAGTATGTCCAGAAAGGTCACCATAAAACGGATAATCGGTTATTGTACACACCAACTTCGCTCTCAGATTGAAAGTTTCATTACTATATCCATTAAAGACTTCTATCTCGCTATCCCAAAATAATCGCAAATCATCTAGAAGAGGTTCCAAATAGACATTTATATCGTTTCCGGGTTGTTTAGGGCCAGAAATTAACAACGACAACATCAAATAATTTCTTTTCATGCACACATATGGAGGTAAGCTATAAATAGCCAACACAACTGGCCAAGTACTATGTTGGCTATTCATGTTTCCGTGAGGGTTCATTCCATCGGTGGACAATGCTAGACGTAAGTTTCTAGGTTCATTGCCAAACACGGGATACTTATCGTCAATGGATTTCCATTGTATACCATCTGCCGGGTGTCTTAGATTTCCATCATTTATTCTTTCAGTTTTATGCCAAGTTAACATTTTTGAATCATCCCTATTCGCATACCTGAAATACAGAGTCTATTTAACAAATGACATGGATCAGACTGGCATATTACATGAATAAAACAACTATGATAGGGATGGCCTTTTGAAAGCTAATGCATAGGCTAGATAAACTCCTAATACTCCACCTTATATATGTTTGTATCTCACAAAGCTATTTCTGAAGAAGATAGATGTATTTCTGAGAGATAGAGTGGGAGTAGATTGGATCGTTACAAACATGTCTTATAGTGTTACTTTGTGAAAGTTATGGAACTATAGAGTGAGAGTATAGTTAAACTATAATCTATAAAGATAGATTGGGAGCATAGTTCAGTGGGAGTTTATCGCACATGTATTATTGGTTAAAATATTGCTTTGTGAAAGTGATAGTATTATGACCTTGTCCCAAATCGACCTTGTTACATACGAGCCATATCATTACAATCCAAAAAATTGTTACTCAAGAGTAGATTTACTTTAAAGTGAGGGCCTCTTTAAAGGAAAATAGAGCTTAGAGTACTCAAATGCATAAGATTGACATAAAGATGTTGATCAAGATTAATTATGTTAGGAATTGCCGCATTTCATTTTAATGCAGAATGGCAAATAAAAATTCGCTTTTCTAAAATGGGAATTTAGAGAAGGAAGTGTTTGGAACACAAAACTATAGATAAAGGTGTTTTAGTTTCGTGCATTGCAAATACTACAAAAGGAATCTAAGTAAATTATGATAAAATGGTCAACGTAGGGATTAAGGGTGAATCCCTCTACAAATGACTTTATCACAAGTTATGAGATAACAGTGGGAGCATCTTTCAAGTGAAAGAGCCCAAGTCTAATAAGAAGACTAGACAAATACTTAGAGATAAATTCAAGTTATTAGAAATAACATTGAATTGAAGGAAATAGCAATTGACAAAGGTGGAATATATGGATATAGGGTATATCCACTTGCCAAGCTTTTATTGCATTTTAATTAGTGTTTATAATACACTAAATATTATAGGAAATGAAGTAGTAATAGTATATTGGCTATTCATATGTGATAATCGCATTTATTGTTTGAGTTTCATTAAACTCACCCGTTACCTTGTCGTAACCGAATGGGTTGTAGAGACAAATTGAACCCCGTTAAAGTGAACTAGAGTGACATGGTATTCGCCCCTAGTTACTTATATGAGGTGACGTCTCGAAGTGACTAGAGTGTGATGCGATTGATGGCAAGTTCAAGTGTCATAGAGTCATACGGGATGACTAGTCAATCACATAGGCAGACTGTATGGGACACTCTGTCGGGCAGTGACCGCTTATAGAGTTCTGGTAATTCGTAAAGCCTGGTCATGGCAAGAGCTACTATAGTATTCATATGAGTCAATTCTTTTGACTATAAACTATTCGCCCAAGTTGGCACAAATTTCTAATTAGCTTTGATTTATGTTCTACGACTGTCGTCAATGAGGTCAAATGGGTATATTTTGGGTTATGATGAACTGTGGCTGAACGAAGGGAGTAGTGCAATAGGGATTGTCCACCCCTTGTCAGGGTTGTTTGAAATCTCAAGGCCACTCGAGGAGTAGTGAATTGGAAATGCGTGGCCACGCTCGGAAGGTATCTATGGTAGATAATTCTGGTCAGACAGTTACATTCCAGATCGAGGAAACCACTCAAGATATGATCAAATGCAAGTACGACCTGAGAGACACCTTGCATTGAGTGGGAAATTGTAATAGAACAAGAGAATTGGTGACGCGCACTTGGCTCGGACAAGTGGGAGATTGTTGGAAAATGTGTCCTCAACAATAGTGTGATCACATGATTTAATATCATAATTAAATCACATATCAAGAATATGAAAGGGATGATTTTATATATAGTCAACTGATCATCATTAATCGGTAATGATTGGCTAACTAGAGTTTGACATTACTATCGTATGGCGGTGGTGGTCGGTTGATCCCTTTAGGTCACACTTATAGGATGAGGCCCAAATAGATATTTAATTAATTGTATGCGATACAGATTGATTAATTCCTTAATTATGGGAGTGCGATTTTACGTCTTATTGTAATGTGATGAAATAAGATTTAATTTAGTAATTAAGTGTTAAATTACTAAATTAGTTGAGGTTTTATATAAGTTTTGAGGTAGAGGTAATTAGTTATTTAAAGTTAAAAGGAGTTGTAATTTTAATTAACTAGCAATTATAGGAACACCATTATATATTGATATAATGGTAGTATACTACTCAAAAGTGGAGTGTATATTATATTATTAACTGTAATATTTAAGTGTTAAATGATTACATTAATAATTAATTATGTAAGATAGTTAAACATATGACTTATAAGCATTTGTGGGACAAATGACAAAAGGCAAAAATGGACCAAAAGGGCTCCATATTTCCGGCCAAAAGAGAGAACAAAAGATGCTCCATTTGTCTTTTGTTTATTTTGGATAGAGTGTGACAGTGACATATCACATAAGCTTTAATCATGCTATTTCTTACAACACTCTACCTACACTAATCATACAAGTAAAAACAAGTAAAACAATATTCCCCTCCATGCATAGAGCAACCGGTTTTGCTCTTATATATGAGCACCCCTTGTTGCTCATTTTTGCTTGCTTGCTTTTTGCTTTTTTCCACTCATATTTTCCTCACATGCAAAATACTTAAAAACACTCTCAAATACTAATACTTTGCAACTATTACTAGAGGTAGTAATACTAGAAATATTAGTAATATTAAGGTAACATTTCTACTACATATCTAGTTAATATTAGTAGGAAATTTTGGGTTAAATCTTGGGTGCAACTTATTGGAGTGTCTTCTATACTTGGAGTCTTAGGAGGATCATCCATCATATTAAGCTCAAGAACAAGTGAATGAAGATGACCTTACTTGTGCCCATATTTTCGAACCAACCATCAATGTAAGGGACATTATTTTTCTTATAAATCTCTTATTTTGTTATGCACGCACTAGATCTAAAGAACAAATAATTAAGATGTTAATTACTTCACTATTACTATAATAATAGGTATATGAACCTAACATTTATAACTTTACAAACTACTATAAGCAGAGAGGCAAGTGAAGGTCGGAGCCGAAGGGACGGGTATTGATGTAGGATTTTCAATTGCAAATAGTTGTGTCTTAGGATGTCACAATTTAGGTTGAGATAGGAGATCAACTAATCTAATCAACAATAAAAAAGTAAAGTAATAAAAACAAGCAAGGTGATTAAAAGGAGATGTAAACAATTGATTAAAAGCACTAGAATGTCATGGGTTCATAGGGGATTCATGGGATTTGATCATACAAACATGTTCTCTACTAGATGCAATCACTTATTGTTGTGATGGGATGGAGTTGGTGTATAAGCTTACAATCCCTAGGAAGGTTTGGGTCCCGGAGCCGAATCGATTAGATTGTATAACACCTACAAGTCGACTTAGTTCTTCCTATTCAACTATATACATGGTCTAATGAGACTCGAGTTGGTGTATAAGGTTTCAAGTCTCATTGAAAATATAGGTGATGGGTAAAAAATGCAAGGATTCACAGACTCGCATTTCATCAAACATAACATGTGCATAAATTGAAATCACAACAAGCAAGCAAATTAATTATGAAAACATATTAGATTAAGCATGAATCAATCCCCATGTTAGTTTCCCCTAATTCCCCATTAACCCTAGTTAAGGAAACTACTCACTCATTATCAAGTTCAACATGCTAACAAGGTTGTCAATCATACTAGCAAGGCAAAACATGATGAATAAATGAAAGTGATTAATAATAATTAAACAAGATTAAGAGAGAATTATACCTATGAAGATGATTCCAAATAATAAAGCAAAGGATAATAGAAGTACTTGATGATTGATGGAAGGTTGTCAATCCTCCAAATAAACCCAAAAAATTTTCTAATTACCCAAAATAAATGAAGAACAATAGAGAAATTAAGGAAAGATTAATATTGAGAATTGTATTATAACTTGATTAAGAGTTGATTACAAGATTACTACTTGATTAAAGGATGATTAAGAGAGCATAAAGAGATCATCTAATCTAGGTAGTACAAAGGGGTATTTATACTAAAGATTAGGTACAAAGATTAGGGTTACTAATGGGTTAAATGACTATTAAGACCTTAAGAAAAGTTGAGGAAATGCTTCTCTCGAAGGAAATGAGCATATCCCTTTTTGCTGGTCCCGTGTCAATCTACTCGTCCCGTGCGTCTAGAGCTGTGGCACGGTTGGTACTGCCTTGTGATCCGCTCGGATCACTGGTGAGATGCTCGGATCAGAGTAATGTGGGACGCTCGTCCTGGGCACAAGATGCTCGGATCTTGCTGCTCAGAGACGCCTGGATTGTGCGCAATCCGCTCGGATCCTGGGACAGTATGATTTTCTTCTTTTGGCTCCTCAACCATCCTCAAGGATCATGTCGGGGATGCAAGGATCCTTTCATCATTGCCCATTTCACTTTATTATCTACTTAGGCCTTCTAGTATCGTCTTCTCTTTGATGCTTGGTCATTAAATGTGATCAATTTAGCTCCATCCTGCCTCATAGATACAAGGTTAGCACTCCTTCCCTACTAAAGGGGACAAAACCTCAAAGAATATACAAAATGGGAAACTAAAGATAGTAAATGACCCAATTATGACCTATAAAGCATAGGAACGAGGTTAATTCGGGGACTAACTGTGCTCAAATATGAGTCACATCAGTATGTGCCTGTGACACTCTAATCTCCTCTGATGTTTTTCATGAAAAATTACTTAATCATGATTTAACCTAAAAACCCGCTCCCGCAAAACACAAAATGCCTACCTTTGTCCATTATGCTCCAACATATTACTCTCGCAAATTCACCAAACTGAACCCTTACCTTGGCATTCTGCCTCGCCCTACCGTGCTTGCCTACTCCCCACCCTCCACTTATGCTTCATCACCCCCAGCCAACAACCGCTCTACACCCTTCAAAGATAGATGTTAATGGTGTAAGAACCTTGGTCACTACGTTGAAGCGTGCAGAGACTTTAAACGTCACTTTCCTGTTATCCAATTCCCTGCCTTCCCTTTTCGTCAAAATAATACCCAACCCCAAGCCAATATTATCACTACTAATACCTCAGTAGACCCACGTTCTTATCTCCTAGGCAGCGGCACAACATACTACATTACAAGTGAGTTCAATAACGTCGCGCATCACAATCCGTATGATGGGTTCGATGATCTGATAATTGGTGACGGTTGTGAACGCCTGCGTTTATACTATAAAATAAACATAAATTTTGCACCGGAAAATGTGAGATTTTAAAAACTTTAATGAAAACCGGGAAGTCACTAAATTATAAAAAAACCAAAATATAAGATTAGAATTCTTTTGTACAAAATCCAATTTAATTGAATACAACGGATCTCGATTCCTTACTTAAACATAAATTCTAATATAATTATAAGACTAAACAACAACGGGTAGGGTAAATCATTGTATGAAGCTCACTCGTTGGAACCCCAAAGAAGTACCAACTTTTAATCTTTTCATTCATTAAAAATGAATGCCACAATCAGTGGGGAGTAACTCAGAGTTCTCCCAGTCATATTACATCAAAATACACATAAGTAAAAAAAAATCGAGCATGATTTGACATAGGCAAACAACTTAAACATCATAACATAAGAATAATATTCAATACATGTGATGTCAACCATCAGCAATGACATACGAGATATTCATATGAGATTATATAACCATACCGTAATAATGATAACACAATCTGAAGCCAATACAAACATCATGTGACATGGATATACAAGAAGCTAACAATATAATACATGTAAGTGAAAACCGTAGCCATTTCCTTTGAAAGCATTTCAACGTACAATGTACGGGATGTGGCTACTAATGTCACACGCATACCTATGGCTTGCATCTCATCATAAGTACAAATGAGAACATCAGTCGCGCCGATCATATTGATACTAAGTAGCTTGCATTTCACCCCCTAGTGCTCAATAGGACCGAAGAATCTCAAGGGTAAATGACATATGCAAAGCATCGACTAAGCAAGACGTGCACCCAAACTCTTGTAATAAACATTTCCCAAGTCAATGTGCAATAAACATTTCATATCCTCTACATTAAATCCTCTTGGTAGAACGACTATAATAATACAGTCCTAGTCTAACCCTGGATTCAGACTATGGGGATGAATATTTCCTGATTTGACATGCGATAAACGTCTCGTATCTAAGACTCGATGCCACAGAATGGAAGCTAAGTACCTCGAATTCAGAAGAATGGCCAGCGGAAAGGGCGAAGAGAGTGAGCATACCAAATCCGACAAAATGGCCAACGAAAGTGGCGTAAAAGAGAATGAGTACAACAAATTCGGTATAACGACCAATGGAAGTGGTGTAAACAATGTCAAGCTAGCATACTAAGCACGATGACACTACTATATGTAGAGAATATGCCTTAAAATATCACTCAAGATAAACGTGGCACATTTGACCCAAATAACCAAAAACCATTAACAAGGAGGCAGAAAACAACAACTAAAAAAGAACATAATTAAGATTAAGCTGGGCCAGAGATAGAACATTCCTGGAAACGGTCGAGCTGTACCCTAGTGTCCTGGTTCCAGCAGCAGCAGGAACATAACAGGAACGTGGGAGGAGAGCTGTAAATAATGAAATATACAAACTTGTTTTTGTGGGATGTGTTTTTTTTTTTTGTGTGTGAACAAAATATAAATAAAAGGATATACTCTTCCAAAGCACAAAGCTAATGGATAGAGGGTGGTCTTTCTCAAAACACTAAGCCAATGAACAAGATTGTGTGAGTTCTCCCAGCACACTGAAATGGAGAATGACACAAGCTTCCAGCACCCAGCCAGGAAGAACACTCAAGCAAACAGCCATGAGCAAAAGAAGGGTTTTTAACAAGCTCATATATTTATCATGCCAAATCTGAATGGCTACAATTAAAAGGAGAACCAGATAAATTAACTAGCTTTAAAATTAACATCCTAAAACTAGTCAAATGACATGAACGGGACGTCTTTGGCAGTTTGCATAGGATAGTTGTTTCTCCTTAATTATGGAAGTAGCTTTAGGGGATAAAAGGAAGGACCACATGATATCATTCGTCCTTGGACTCTTCATTTGTGCACCACACATTATTGTCCTAGAATTATAATAATATAGGACTATAAAATTAGCAGCCCAGCAGGTACAAGACCAAAGACCCTGGAGGACCCTGGAGGAACTCCACCAAGAAGACAACAGGCTTCAGGAGCAACCTGGAAAAACCCTGGAGGAAACATCGTGACCTATAGAAATACCATCATGGGGACCTCTGGAGGATCGTGGAGGAACTTGGTTTTAGGTTTCAGGACCCGACCCAAAAATAAAAGACCTTTCCCTCCTGATTGAAGTGCCACTTACCCATGGTGATATTATTCATACATAGCACCAATCACTATAAACATGACATACTTGGGCTAATCATACAAAAAATGTCACTTAACATGTAAATGATACATAAATAAGTTATTCCAATGATAAACGAGTGTTAATACGTCATACACAAGTATTAGAACAAAGGTTTAAAGATATATTAACAAGTCAAAACAATAAAACAAGTAACATACTAACCAAAGATGAATCGAATGGCCATCCAGGGTAAACATGAGATATACGAGAGAAAGTGTGAAATATCCAAAAACCATCATTAAACATATACATCAGACTTAGTCAAGGTGTTATAATATAAAACAAGTATTACCACAACCCTATAGGCATTGGTACAATGGTCTAGGTCATACTTAATATGATAAAGTGAGAAAAGAGGGTCTATAGGTCAACAACATAACTTGGCGAAGTTGCACGGCTAAACTTAACTTGAACGGTCGAACATGCACAACCAAAGCCTTTTTGGGGGAAACTGGTACGGTCTTGTGGACTCTATATACCCGTATCTGTCGATATTGGCATCTATGGAAATCTCGTCTAACATCCGTTGATGATAGAACAACATGTATTCGTCAGTTGGCATTGTCGTTGGTTACAGCTCGTTTTACGATGTAGAATGGGCGTCGTCGACGGTTTAATACTTAAATGAAATTTAAAATTATTTTCTCGAATTTATCTTATTGATGATAAAAATAGATTTTTGTAGTTGATAATTTATGTTGATTTGAAAAATCATTTCAAATATGAGTCGTTTTAAAGTTGATTTGGAAAAATCGATTTAAAGTTGCTTAGGATGCTTGTTTCTATACAAGACCTTTTCTGTGTGTGATTTGGACAAGAATACCATCAAGCAACACCGACATAGCACTCACCATACCTCCCAGGTTTGAACCCCCACAGCAGCATTAACGTGACTCGTATTTACAGACATTTATTCCCTTAACTAGCCTCGTTCCTATGCTTTATAACATGTATTAGGGTCATTTCTTATCTTTCGCTTCCTATTATGCATTTTCTATGAGGTTTTGTACCCTTGGTAGGAGAGGAGCGCTAGCCATGCTTATACGGAGCAAAACGGAGCTAAATTGATCGCATCTAACGACCAAGCAATAAAGAGGAGACAAATACTAAATGCCTAAGTCAATATAACAAGTAAATGGGCAATGATTAAGGACCCCCACTGTTGGAGTATGTGTCCTCAACAATGGTGCGATCACATTATTGAAACTCATGATAACAATACACAAGGGATGATTCATTTACATACGTCAACTGATCAACATTAATCGGTAATGATTGGCTGACTAGAGTTTGACATTACTGTCGTTTGACGGTGGTGGTCAGTTGATCCCTTAAGGTCACACCTAAAGGACGATTCCCTCAATTGTAAAGATAATTAATTGTATATTTATACAGGTTAATTAATTCCTTAAATTGAACAAATTTTATTTATAAGAGAGAGTTTTATATCTTATTGTAATTTGATTAAATAAGATTCAATTTAGTAATTAATATGTTATATTACTAAAATTGATTAATGTTTATGAAACATTTGTGATAAGAATTGTTAGTAAGTTATAATTACAAAATGTTGTAGATTATATTGACTAAATTCAAAATGACTCATTTTACATATATGTAATTGTGAATTACCATTTAATTTGTTATTTGTAATTTATTTGATAAAGTAATGATATTTAATTTGTTAAATATGCATTAATATGACTCATGACATGTGATGTGTAACATGTCATGTGTGACAAATGACAAAAGACATTATGTAAAATGGAATCCATTTTATAATGGGTGGACCGAATTTTGGGTGTTTTAGGGGTTTTTGTCTTATCTTTGCATAAGCTGCTCTAAATATTATAATGACACCTACTACTAGCCCTTACATACCTAGCTTTTCTTGTGATGGGAACAAAAGGCAAAATTGGGAAGAAAAATTTGACTCCCCCATATGTGTAAAATCGGTTGCCCCCCACCAGACCAACTAGAGAATTGTTCTCATTTTGAGTAGATGAATTCTTATGCTCAAAACCTCTCTTTTCTCTTTACAAAATAGGTTTATGCATCATAATTTATTCATAAATCTAACAAAAAATATTACTAAATGTGTAGTAATTTTATTAGATTAAAATTTAAGGTTCACTATTAATATTATTTAGTTAATAAGATTAATAGTATTGAGGGATAGTCTTGGTGTAACTAAGAGGAGGTATTACATAATGAATACTTGAAGGTTTTGGCGGATCACCCAATATCTTATTTAGCTCAAGATCTAGATTTGGAAGGAGTCCAAATCTAGTTCCCTAAATCTGTCACAAACATATGTAAGAAAATCGGTTTCTCCTTATTTTTGATTAAAACATCTTGCATGCAACTAGATCCATATGAGTATAAATTATGACTAATTTATAAAATCTATTAAATAAGTCTAATAGGGGTTTTAGAAACTTATAATTGGCATCAAGAGCTTTGGTGTTGCATGCTTATCATTTTTATTGTTTTTTATGAGTTATTTGATAACAAAATAAAAACTAAAATTTTAGATTTATAATGATAAATCACGAAAAGTTTTGCATGTTATACATTCAGGTCCTAAAATTTTTTTAGGTCATTTTCATGATTTATGAATGATTATTGCTTATTTTCATGATTTTTAGTGAAATAATCACATTTTAATGAATAAAATGAACTTTTATTTACTAAAAATAGTTAAACTTCACTACTGGCCGTGATTTTTTTAGTATGACCTCACATGCATATTTTTCATATTGTATGTAAAATTTCGGATCATTTTGATTAGTTTTGCATATTTTATGATTTTGATGTGATAAAAATGGTATAAATGGAGGTTAAATGACTAAAAATAGTTAAACTTCGAAACAGGCCATGAAATTTTAATATGATGTCACATGCATATGTTACAGATTATATGTAAAATTTGAGATAAATGTAATTTATTATGCATGATTTATAATTTTAATGGTTAAAATGATATAAATAGTGACTATTTTTAGCAAAAATAGTTAAAATGAATTTTATGGCATGAAATTTTCCCCTGGTGTTATATATATGATATGGACATCAGATCTAAAGTTTTGTTATTAATTTTGATTGATTTGGTATGTTTATTGATTTTTATGTGATAAAATCGATAAAAGGGCAACTTTATAAGTCATTAAAAGAAATTCAAAATTTTTGGTTGAAATTTTGCCATTTCCAGGTTCTGAAAATTATTTAAGAATTTTCAAAATTTTTATTTTTATTTTTGCATAATTTTTATGTTCAATTTGAATTAAATGGTAAAAGTTATGAGTTATACGATTTATTAATGGATTAAATTATAAATATTTTGTGGGCGATTTTTTTTTTTTGAGTTTTTGGAATCTTGGTAATATTCCAGTATTTACAAAAATATGATTTCAAATTTTTCAAAATTTTATGATTTATTGGGTATTATTTCATAATTGTTATGATTAAGAGAAGTTTAATAAGCAATAATAGAAAACCAAGTTGAATTATTGTCAAAAATTGTATAAAGACTAATTTTTGGGTCCTAAGAAGGTTAGTATAATTAACTTGGGCTTAAATTTGATTTAAGTATTGATTTGTGATTTTAATAAGTTATTATCACGCATTTTCATAAAACCGGATTATATAAGATATTAGATTTTAGTAGGGCGATTTGGCACATTAATTTGGCATGTTAGACACATATATTAATGCTGCAATTTTTATTGGTAAATGTCATATTTTATTTATATAATTTTGAATTATGTAATTTTATCTTAGTATGGCCTTAGTTTTAATCGAAATTTCCCGTAATGTAAGGGGATATTGATTCGGTTGTAATTTAATGCGATCTCGTATCATTTTTATTTTTACTATTTTTTCATATTACAAATGTATAATAGGAATAGCTATGTATTTTATTATATTTGTTATTCCGGCGTTCCTTCAAGATGGTGCCATTCGGAAGATGTTTCGACAAGATGGAGTTTTCTTAAAAGGCGTGCCATATGAAGATTCTAGGGACCAAAGGAGTTGGTTTTCGAATTTGTAATAGATTATTAGATTTTCTATGTTAGGAAAGGCCATACTAGGAAATTTATTTATTGCTTTGCATTTTTCTTTATATGTTACATGCATTGTCAAATCGCCATTAACACCACATGCATTTTTATATACACTTCGTCTTTTCGACCGTGTCGATAATAATTATCGTTAGTTCACGAATATAGTTCACATAAAAGTGATAGATGATAAATCGACAAGACCTCTCGCATATTTAAAATTGAGATTAACCTTTCCAAATAGTATGACCCATGAACGACATTTAGGGTAGATTCGGTTTCCCGGGGTACTTTCATTTTTCATTGGGTAAGTGGGGTAATAAAACGTTATTACACGCGAAATTTGGTTGGACTCAACAGGATATAAAGACTAGTCTTATGTTCCGGGACTAGAGATGAAATTTATGAAATTCTTTGACCGAGAGTTCTAAGGTAGAATCAATTAAAGAGTTAATTCACCAAATTTATGCAAGTATGGGATATATCGGTTTCCCGTGCCCATGTTTGTGTAAAGATGGATCTCGGAATCATTTATATAATTGGGTGGAGATCATTATATAAATGCTAGAACATGCTAAAATGTTTTCATATATTAACGATGAATGTTTTTTTCCAACTATTTCGTTGTTTTATGTTGTTCTTTATCATTTCTCCTATTAATATACGATATCAATTCGATTGTAACACGAGTCTCTATTAAACCACTATAGCCAAAGACAAATATAATCTCTTTCTAATTCCTCAATTGAACCGTTTAAATAGGGTATGGACTAGCTCCATAGGAATCGTTCTATTCCATAGAACTCCATAGGAATTGTCCTATGTCATATAAGATTAGTATCTTAAATTCCTAACATGCCTATGTACGATTTCTTGTGAAGAAGTGTGAATAGAAGTAATAATTAGTCAAAATTTGTTTTGATAATATCATCTATTCGTCCACAGTTCAAAAGTCTTATTGCTCAAACTAAACACTTGTCATCAAGTACTTAAGTTATTAAGAACATGACAATGTTAAATTGGTAAATTGATTTGTCGGAAATTTTGATTAACCAAATACCACAATAGAGTTAACCCTTTTGAAGGATTAACTAGGAATTTATATGAAGATAAGTCTTCATCAAGTAGAAATTCTTGAAGTTAGTGGGAACAATAATAAGTAAGTACCTATCTTAATTGTTAAGGATAGAACTAGGCTCGAAAGAGAAAGTGTTAAACACTATAATAGAGACAAACCCCGAATAAGTAAAGATCTAAGAAGTTGGTCGTGTGACTCCAACATATTCCTTCCTGAATATCTATGACATTGACATTGCATTCTTGCCAAAATACCACATCATAGGTATTTGATACAAATTTGTGGATTTCATCACAATATTTGGCGTTATCTTGTGACGGCTAGCAAGAATAAGTTCAGAAATTTGCGTAAATGGAACTAAGGTAGTTATCATTTCATCCAAAAACATATGAATGTTGTAGCATACTCATTTTAGTTTTGTATTTAGTAATGCACCTCAATAATTGTTAGGATGTACACTAGCTCTAAATAAGAATATAATTCAAGTTTTTGTATGAAAGGCAAAGGGTTTCTTAATTATGCAATTAAAAGAAGCGTTGTACCCTAACATACTACGATTAAGTTTATGGTGAGACCATACAAATCAAGGTAATTATATTCAAACTAGAAATAAAATGTCATATATATACAAGACTCAAGTTGGTGACCCCAATCATTTCTCAATTCACGATTGAAAATCACTTTTAAAAACTAGTTTTGACTAGTCTCCCAAACCATTTGATTGGAAATCTTTTGGTGTGAGCGAATCTTGTATTCAAAGCAAGATAATTCATGACTTTTTCTTGAAAAGGATCATGAATAGAGCATGATATTCGCCCTATTTATACTTTGAAGTGCATGGTCGAATACAATTTCAAAGGTTATAACTTCTTCATCTCTTTTATCTATGAACTAGGTTGATACTTAGTATCTACCTAATGAGGTAAGAAGAGAAATTCTTTGAATAAGGTCAAAGAATTCTTTACATGAAGTATCGAAGCCTAGAGATTATACAATCAAAGTATTAGTACTTTGTTAAAATGGGGAACAATAAAGTGATGACTTTTATCTGCACCAAAAGAGTGTGATATGGTATCACAAGTTCACTTTCATAATAATATGATTGAATCCTTACATTATAGTTGGTGGTAATTCCTGTTATAAAATTTGACTGGCATTTAAATTTCCACTAAAACAAAACATCATTAAAACAATCATCTACATTTCATATGAGATATGGTTAGGCATTGTACCTAAATTGTAGCTTGTTTAGATAGTAAACATGTGGTCTTTCATCTTACATGATCACGAGAACAAAGTGTTTATAGCTCGTGATGCTGTCTATTAAAGAAAAGAGGATTATTTTTGAAGGACAGAGTGGGAGAAAATTGTTCAAGAGCCACAAACTCAGAATAAGACAAAGGAAGATGTTCCTTCTTGGTCAAAATCAGTAATTGTTGATTCGAATCCTAAGTGGACAGGAGTCATGTTATTTTTTTTTTCAAAGTAACAAACTTGTAACTTATTAAGATGCTTTATCTAGTCTCAACTCCACAAGTCTCCGAAATAAGCATAAACATTTAAATGTTTATTTAGCTTGGTTGGTTGGTGGCAAAGGGTTTTGCACGCAACAACAACGCTTCATTATATTCGGATATGATTTGATATAATTGGATTTTAAAATCATCTTGCATGAGTTTTGTAAATCGTAACTATCCTAAGGTAGGGTACAAACTTAAGAAGAAATCTTAAGTGGAAGTTAAGGAGTTGAATTGTATGTTTTGATCATGTGATAAACTTTTCTCGAATTGTCGAGTAGTTCTGTTTATACATGGAGTTTAGTGGGAGTAATGTGGTGTTACTAATCTTATATATAAACGACATATTGATCATTATGAATGTGAAAGACTTAGGAGAGGAATAATACATGTCTAAGGTATCTATTCCTATAAAGATAGGTCTAAGAGGATATTAGCAATAAATGAATATTCTTATATTGATAAGAGTCTAGAAAAGTTCAAGGTGTTGAACATGTAGAAATTAAATCCACATGCTTCCGCTGCGGGATTAATTCATTACGCTAAGATGTATTACCATTCTTAAACCTTGTATACTTGGAGTATGATGAGATGTTACAAATCGAATCCTTGAGAGAAGTCTCTATATAGCCACATAGTGGATTAGTTAGTACTCAGGAAGTACTAAAGATATGAAGCTAAGCATTTATAAATGAGATGGATTTGTGTGCAAAGAGTTACACAAAAACCATATTCTAAACACATAAGGATTGGCTATATTATTTAAGGAAGATATCTGCTATAAACGTCATAGGTAGTAGAACAATGAGATATACACAACGGAAATTGAGTACGCTTGCGATAATGAGATCTGCAAGAAGGAAGGGATGATATTAGGATTCGGTTTTCTGAATTGGAGGAACTATGGTAGTTCGTTCCAATAACCGAAGGTCCTATCCCATTCACTGTGAGGACAGTGGGAGCTGTTCTAACACAAGATAGCTATGTCTAGATTGGATCTAGACACATATACTCAAAATATTTTATAATAAATATTATACATAACAAAGGGAAATAGTATATAGTAAGGTTAGTAAAGTGCAAAGTCTTGCTAATACTTACTAATCAAGGCCTACTCATAGGCTTACCATCATTAGTCATACCATTTCAATTGAATTGAGATGATCAACTAGCAAGAGTAAAAATGAATTATAGATTATGTAGTAATTGATATTGTATCAATTTTACATATGTGATAATACAATAATCGTTTGAGTTTTTTTCAAAACTCTTTTCCAATAATACTTTGTTTTCCAAATTGGTTGTCGAGATAATGTTGAGCCCTATTAAAGTGAACTGGATTAACATAGTATTCGCCCCTAGTCACTTATATGAGGTGACGTCTCCTAGTGACTAGAGTGTGAGTCGATTGATGGCAAGTTCAAGTGCCATAGAGTCATAAGAGATGACTAGTCGATCACATAGGCAGACTATATGGGACACTCTGTCAGGCAGTGATCGCTTATAGAGTTCTGGCAATTTTATATAGCCTGGTCATGGCAAGAGCTACTATAGTATTCTTTTTAGTCGATTCTTTGACTAGAGACTATTCACCCAAGTCGGCACAGTTTTTGATTGACTTTGATTTTTTCCCCAAGCCATTCTGTTAAAAGGGGTGAGTGTGCATCTTTTGGGTCATGATGAATTGTTGGTGTACGAAGGGAATGGTGCGATAGGAATTGTCAACCCCTTGTTAGGGTTATTTGAAATCTCAAGGCCACTCTAGGAGTAGTGAACTGAAAATGAGTGGCCACGCTTGGAAAGTATCTACGGTAGATAATTCCAGTCAGACAGTTACTCTCCAGATCGAGGAAACCACTCTCGATATGATCAAATCCAAGTACGACCTGCAAGACACCTTGCATTGAGTGGGATATGTTATAATAGGACAAGAGAATTGGTGACGCACACTTGTCTCAGACAAGTGAGAGATTGTTGGAGTATGTGTCCTCAACAATGGTGCGATCACTTGTTTAAATCTCATAATAAGAATACATAAAGGATGATTGAAACTCATGATAAGAATACACGAGGGATGATTCATTTACGTATGTCAACTGATCAACATTAATCGGTAATGATTGGCTGACTAGAGTTTAACATTACTGTCGTTTGACGGTGGTGGTCAGTTGATCCCTTAAGGTCACACCTAAAGGACGATTCCCTCAATTGTAAAGATAATTAATTGTATATTTATACAGGTTAATTAATTCCTTAAATTGAAAAAATTTTATTTATAAGAGAGAGTTTTATATATTATTGTAATTTGATTAAATAAGATTCAATTTAGTAATTAATATGTTATATTATTAAATTCAATTAATGTTTATGAAACATTTGAGATAAGAATTGTTAGTTAGTTATAATTACAAAATATTGTAGATTATATTGACTAAATTCAAAATGACCAATTTTTCATATATGTAATTATGAATTACCATTTAATTTGTTATTTGTAATTTATTTGATAAAGTAATGATATTTAATTTGTTAAATATGCATTAATATGACTCATGACATGACATGTTCATAACATGTCATGTGTGATAAATGACAAAAGACATTTTGTAAAATGGAATCCATTTTATAATGGGTGGACCGAATTTTGGGTGTTTTAGGGGTTTTTGTCTTATCTTTGCATAAGCTGCACTAAATATTATAATGACACCTACTACTAGCCCTTACACACCAAGCTTTTCTTGTGATGAACAAAAGGCAAAATTGGGAAGAAAAATTTGACTCCCCTATGTGTGTAAAACTGGTAGCCCCCCACCAGACCAACTAGAGAATTGTTCTCATTTTGAGTAGATGAATTCTTATGCTCAAAACCTCTCTTTTCTCTCTACAAAATAGTTTTATGCATCATAATTTGTTCATATATCTAATATAAAATATTACTAATTATGTAGTAATTTCATTAGATTAAAATTTAAGGTTCACTATTAATATTATCTAGTTAATAAGATTAATAGTATTGATGGATAGTCTTGGTGCAACTAAGAGGAGGTATTCCATAATGAATACTTGAAGGTTTTGGAGGATCACCCAATATCTTAATTAGCTCAAGAGCTAGATTTGGAAGGAGTCCAAATCTAGTGCCCTAAATCCGTCAAAAACATATGTAAGAAAATTGTTTTCTCCTTATTTTTGATTAAAACATCTTGCATGCAATTAGATCCATATGAGTATAAATTATGACTAATTTATAAAATCTATTAAATAAGTTTAATAGGGGTTTTAGAAACTTACACCCACGACTCCCAACGACTTAAGAGGCAGCCAAATGAAAGAAAGAGCAAAACTGCCCTTCAGGACGGGCAACCTAGAGCCAGGACATGCATCCCAATGCGAAGGACATGCGTCCCCAAAGCAGGACGGGCATCCCACAGAGCAGGATGAGCGTCCATCAGAGGAGGTCGTGCGTCTCATGCCAGGACTTACAAGGTGTTGGGCTTCATTTAAGGGGCTTAATCGTCATTTAAGCCCTTAGTTAACCTAATACTCGTACTTAGTATAAATACTCCCTTGTAAAAGGAGATTAGTACCAAGTTATTTTAGATTAATCAAGTTATTTAGGAGATTAAACATCAAATTAGCTCAATTACTACTTTAATCCTTCCTTAATTATTGTTCAAGTATTCTTAGATCTAGTTGGGTAATTAAAGATTATTTGGGCTTATTGGAGAATTGACAACTCATCATCATCAATCAAGTTTTATTCTATTATTATTTACTTTCTATTTGATCATTCTAACTTGGTACAATTTCTTTACTCTTTACTAAATCCTTGTTTATCGTTTTACTCTTTCATCATGTTTAGACTTGTTAAGATGATTGACACCATTGTTGAGATGTTTTCCATGATAATGAGTAAGTAGTTCCTTAACCAGGGTTTGTGGGGGAGTAAGGGAGTTAATCATGAGGTAGATCTATAGTTAATAAGTTCATATGAATGCTTGCTTGTTGTAGTTTCAACTTATGCACATGTTATGCTTGATGAAACGCTTGATTGACAACCCAGAATGATTCTCTTATCCTTTCAACAAGACTTGTAAGACATAAACTAACTCAAGGCTTGTTAGACCATGTATATAGTTGAATAGGGAGAATTAAGTAGTTGTAGGTGTTGTAAAGTTGTGACCGACTCGGCTCCGAGACCCAAAACTCCCTAGAAATTGTAAGATATAAACTAACTTGATTCCATTATAACAATAAATTGCTTGCATCTGTGTAACTTATTTATGTGATCTCTTCACGATTACCTTATGAACCCATGACACCCTAGTGCTTTAATCAGTTGTTTGAAAACCCTATTTGCTTACTTTGCTTACTTTCATTTATTTACTCTTTCCTTGTTAAGTAGTTTAGATTGCAAATCTCAATCTCAACCAAAATTGTGACACTAAAGACATAGCTATTTATAACCGATAAGTCAATACAATACCCGTCCCTTGGGATCCGACCTTTACTAACCGCTCTACTATGAGTAGTTTGTTCAAAATATAAATTGTAATACTCCGTATTTATGGTCTTGGGGGTACTCTATCGAGTAGCCCTTACTCTGTCGAGTAAGGGGTGTGTCGCAGAATAAATAGTTTCTGACCTGTTGGGTACTCGATCGAGTAGCTGGGGCACTCGATCGAGTAGGGGGGTACTCGATCGAGTACCTTGGGTACTCGATCGAGTGTCCGGTTTATCGGGGGTTTTTCTCGGGTTTTGTTAATTACGCGATTAAGGTATTTAAATCAATTCGTCTTTATTCTAAATCACTTTTACCAAAACCTAAAACCTGTTTAAGAAAGAAAGCAGTCAGTCATCTTCTTAATCGCGTCCTTAACAATTCCCGGAGATCAGACGGTCGGATTGCATCGTTGTTTGTGTCGTTGGATTCGTTGCGTCAAGGGTAAGCTTCTAGCATAATTTTTTATAACGTTTTGTTAAGATTAGTGAAACCCTAATTTAGTAATTGGGGGTTTTTATGAATAAGTGATTGAATAGTAGTATTCATGTGTATCTGTTAGGAGGAGAGTTCTTAGAAGAGGCGTTTTGAGACAGCTGTAGATACCGTCTGCTTGTGTGCTTTCCAGGTAGGATTTCCTACTCAGTATTAGTCCCATAATGGGATATTGGTGATGTGCTGTAGTTAGTTAATTGATTTGTTGATTGTGATTGTGTTTGTGATTGTGGTTGTGTCGTTGATGGTTCTCGAGATGCGTTCTCGGCTGAGTGGGGTCACTTGCGGGAGTGATCTCACGCCCTAGTTTCGCCCTTAGTGGAACCCGCCACGAAAGGGGATGTGCACATTAATGGACGGGGTTATCGCTCGTACGATGAGCGGGGCTTAGGTGGGAACGGCTGCGGTCCCCCATGGCGTGGCTGGTCCAAAGTGGACGATCGTGATTGAGACGGTTGGTTGGATGGATGTGTATGTGTGTGTGGCGGTTGTTTGTCTGTTTGTCTTATTGTCGTTATCTGTTTTGATTGTGTGATTAACGACCCGGTGTTGTTTTGAAAACCTGCGGTGATCCATTCGGGGATGGTGAGCAGATATTGAGCAGGTATAGAGATGATACGGGATAGCTGGGATGGCCACGACTTGACGATAGAGTCTTCCGCTGTAGTTTAGTTTTATTTACATTTCAGTTTGAGTAGACAGTTTGGAATAATGTATCGTACTATCAGTTTGGGTTTCAAAGATTGTATTCATTCGTTAAACGATTAATTATAAATGTTGTTTCTTTATCGCTGTTGTTTGATTATCATACCTCGGGCAACCGAGATGGTGATGTCTCCATACCTGAGTGGTCCTGGTAAGGCACTCGGAGTATGGGGGTGTTACAAATGGTATCAGAGCGACGATCCTGAAACCTGTAACCAATGAACTTAATGAACATAGGGAGTCAATTAAAATGAACCCGGGGTAAAAGTGGTAGGAGCTAGCGCAAAGGCTTGGGATACGTCCTAAAGTCGCAAGGGGTCGCCCTACAACTTTGAACCGGTCACGTGGGGGAAAATGTGTTTGAGTCATGTATGTGCTTAGTAACTTGTGCAATAAAGTGATGAATGTGTTGATTGTTTGGTGTTGAAATAGGAAATTGAGCATGTGAAAGGAAATAATTATATGTGGAACATGTTAATGAGATGATAACATGTTGGATGTTTATAATGTGGCTTTAATAGCATGATGAATTGATCTTATCGATAGTAGCATAGATGCGTAGCGTATTTACTCTGTTATCATGTGATTTTATAAAGTTGGCATGTTAGTATACGAATAACATGCGGGTAGCTCCTTCGTATTGGGGGTACTTGATCGAGTGAGACGGACTCGATCGGGTAGGTTTTTGGCGATTCTGAGTCCAGAATCGAGTTTTGGGGCACTCGATCGAGTAACTAGGGGTACTCGATCGAGTAGGGGGTCACTCGATCGAGTAGCCTAGATACTCGATCGAGTGGGTTAGAGATCAGAAGGTCTGTTTGGTTCTGGAGTTTGGGTACTCGATCGAGTACATGGTGGCACTCGATCGAGTAGCCCGTTACTCGATCGAGTGGGTTAGGATACTCGATCGAGTAGGAGCTTGGCAACGCGTGTTCGTGTTTTGAAGATTAGTACGCGTGTTTATGTTTATCCCTTTCTTCTATAGCTTCAAGATGCCGCCCAAGAGAAATGCTTTGTACGCGAGAGCTGAGCTTATGACTACGGATGACATCGTTAAGATGTTGGAACACCAAGACGCTCTTACGGAGACCCTGAAGAGAGTGAATGAAGACAAGGACAAGAGTAAGGAGAAGGAGGTTGACCATGCTAAAGTCAGCCTCTATATCGCGAGGTTTAACCCGAAGGAGTACAAGGGGGTTGAGGAGCCTAACCACCTTGATAGTTGGCTGAGAGAGATGGAGAACATACTAGATTTAGTTCGTTGCCCTGATGAGATGAGGGTGGATCAGGCTGCATTCTATCCGAGGGAGGCGGTGGCAAGTGGTGGGACTCGGTGAAAGTGAGTGCCAAGGAGTTATATACCAACCAGGGGTTACCTGCTATACCTTGGGAGGAGTTTCGTAGAGAGCGTGAGGAAGGAGTTCGTGCCAGAGCATGTGAGGAGTAAGTTGAGGGAGGAGTTCGACAAGTTTAAGATGACGGCTGAAATGTCTGTGGCTGAATACTACAGACAGTTCAATGAGAAATCCAGATATGCTGAGGACATGGGTTTGAGTGAGGAGAATCTTGCTTTGAGGTTTGAGAGAGGGCTAACCACGACAATCATGGATAAGTTACCCGTGGGAGTCCTTACTGATGTGAAGGAAGCATATGAGAGGGCTGGGAGAGCTGAGAGGTTAGTGGAGATGGCTAAGGAGAGGTCAGGTGGAGAGAAGAGGAAGTCTGAGAGCGAGGGTGGTGGCCAATCTAATTTCAAGAAAGGCAACCACAATCAATCTAAGGGATTTTCTTCTGGGTCCGGGTTTAGTGCTGGAGCATCCTTTGGGAGAGGTCGTGGGAGTGTGAGCAACAGCTGGGGAGTGACCTGCTTCGGTTGTGGTGGCGTAGGCCACAAGAGACATGAGTGCACGAGTGCACCGGGATCATTCCAGAGACCTGCGCAGAGCTTCGCGAGCAACAGACCGGCGGGATCATGGCCAAACCGTGGAGGTCAGAGCTACCAGAGTGGAGGCAACCGCAACGGCGGTAATTCTTATCAGAAGACGCCGATGAACAACAACAACAATCAAGGGTCGGGTGCTAAGCCGACCGCTTCGCCAATCAAGATGATCCGGGAGGTGGGCAGAAGTCAAGTGGCAAGCTGTTCATGATGGACCAGAAAGCAGCTGAGGAGGATGAGCACGTTATCACCGGTACATTTCTTGTTAATGGCGTTCCTACGTTTGTTTTGTTTGATTCGGGGGCTTCTCAGTCGTTTGTGTCTTCGAGTCATGTAAAGCAGTTGGGTTTGAGGGGATATGAGTCTGTTAGGGAGCAAGTTTTCATACCTTCAGGTGAGTCTGTAACGTGTGGGAGGTTGTTTAGAGATGTATCTTTGATAGTTGGGCAAGTCGATTTCCCTGTAGACTTGCTAGAGTTTCCTTTTAATGGTTTTGAGATGATAGTTGGGATGGATTGGTTAGGAAAGTATAAAGCTAAGATAGACTGTCATCAAAAGAAAGTGTCCCTACGAGGTCCTAAGGGAGTTAGTGTGTCTTACCGTGGGTTTCTAGTCAAACCCAAAGTTAAGTTGATTGCAAATTGTCGCTTTGAAGTCGTATCTGAGGAAGGGATGTCCTCTGATTCTGTGCCATGTGAGAGATGATCGGATAGAGAGCCCGGCAATTGAGGAGATACCAGTGGTGGGAGAGTATGCAGATGTCTTTCCAGAGGAGATTCCGGGGTTGCCACCGCAGAGGGAGATAGATTTCACCGTTGAGTTGAAGCCAGGGACGGGGCCAATCTCTAAGGCACCGTACCGTATGGGTCCTAAGGAGATGGAGGAGCTCAGGAAGCAGTTGGATGAGTTGATAGAGAAGGGATACATTAGACCAAGTGTATCGCCTTGGGGAGCACCAGTTCTTTTCGTGAAGAAGAAGGATGGAACTTTGAGGTTATGCATAGATTACCGGGAGCTGAACCGTGTGACGATAAAGAACAAGTATCCTTTGCCAAGGATAGATGACCTGTTTGATCAGTTGAGTGGGGCAACGGTCTTTTCTAAGATCGATTTGAGGTCAGGGTACCATCAGGTGAAGATTAGAGATGTGGACATACCGAAGACTGACCTTCACGTCGAGGTATGGCCACTATGAGTATGTGGTGATGCCGTTTGGGTTGTCCAATGCGCCGGCAGTGTTTATGGATTTGATGAATAGGATCTTTAGACAGTTCTTAGACCAGTTCGTGGTGGTGTTTATCGATGATATCCTAGTCTACTCAAAGACTAAGGAGGAGCATGAGGAGCATCTGAGGATCGTGTTGCAGACGTTGAGAGATCATGAGTTGTATGCTAAGTTGTCCAAGTGTGAGTTTTGGTTGGAGAAAGTTGCTTTTCTGGGGCATGTAATCTCTAAAGATGGGGTAGCTGTGGATCCGGCGAAGATTGAGGCAGTGACAAAGTGGGAAGCACCAAAGAATGTTCTTTGAGGTGAGGAGTTTCTTGGGTTTATTTGGATACTACGGGCGGTTCGTGAAAGATTTCTCCAAGATAGCTAGACCGATGACGGCGTTGATGAGGAAAGAGAACAGGTTTCGTTGGGATGAGAGTTGTGAGAAGGCGTTCCAAACATTAAAGGAGCGTTTGACCACGGCTCCTGTCCTAGCATTACTGAAGGAAGCGAGAATTTCGAGGTTTATACAGATGCCTCGAAGAATGGGTTGGGATGTGTGTTGATGCAGAATGGTAAAGTGATCGCCTATGCTTCTAGGCAGTTGAAGCCTTATGAGGAGAATTACCCTACTCATGACACGGAGTTGGGTGCAGTGGTATTTGCTCTCAAGATTTGGAGACATTACCTTTATGGAGCAATTTTTAAGGTATTTTTCGATCACAAGAGTCTCAAGTACATCTTCACGCGAAGGAGTTGAACATGAGACAGAGGAGGTGGATGGAGCTGATTGGTGATTACGACATGGATATCATCTACCATGAAGGAAAGGCCAACGTTGTAGCTGATGCCTTGAGTAGGAAGAGTGTACATTCTTTGTGTACAGCTCTATCTTTGATGAGGCTGAGGGATGAGGTAGCGAGCTTTGGGATTCATATGTTGCAGAAAGGAGAGACTATGGGTGATATGACAAAGACATATGGAGTTCTATGATGATATTCGAGGTAAACAGGCTTTGGATCCTAAGATAGTGGAGTGGAGAGCTGGAGTAGAGAAAGGGACGGTGTCCCGGTTTTCCATTCATACAGATGGTAGTTTGAGGTTTGATGGTAGGTGGTGTGTTCCTAATGACGAGGAGTTGAAAAGGACAATCATGACATGAGCGCATTGCACACCATATTCAGTTCATCCGGTGGAGACAAGCTTTACAAAGATTTGAAGAAAACGTTTTGGTGGCCTGGGATGAAGAAAGAGACAAATTTGAGTTTGTGTCCCGTTGTCGACATGCCGGAGAGTTAAAAGGGGAACAGAGAAGACCACAAGGTAAGGTTCAGTCTTTGGAGGTACCTGAGTGGAAGTGGGAATCCATTTCCATGGATTTCATTGTGGGTTTACCTAAGAGTCAACAAGGTAACAATATGATTTGGGTAATAGTGGATCGGTTGACCAAGTCAGCTCACTTTGTTCCAATGAAAGATACATGGACTAAGGCACAATTGGCTATGGCCTATCGAAAGAACGTGCTTAAGTTACATGGAGTCCCTAAGGACATAGTGTCTGACAGAGATGCGAGGTTCATATCAAGGTTTTGGAAGGAGTTGCAGGAATCGTTGGGAACAGCCTTTGAAGATGAGTACAGCATTTCATCCTGCGACAGATGGGCAGACTGAGAGAACAATCAAGACCTTGGAGGATATGTTGAGAGCGTGTGTGATGGACTTCGGTGGTAGCTGGGAGCAGAGGTTGGACTTGATAGAGTTCTCTTACAATAACAGCTATCACACTAGTATTGGTATGGCACCGTTTGAGGCTTTGTATGGTAGGAGATGTAGGAGTCCAATCTGTTGGGACGACAGTGCCGAGGCAGTGGTTTTAGGACCAGAGATGGTACATGAGATGGTGGAACAGATTAAGATGATCAGGGAACGGATGAGAGCGGCTCGGGATCGACGAGAAGAGTTATGCAGATCTACATCGACGAGACATAGAGTTTCAAGTTGGGGACAAAGTTCTTCTGAAAGTGTCTCCTATGCGCGGAGTTATGAGATTTGGGAAGAAAGGCAAGCTAAGTCAGAAGTTTATAGGGCCTTACGAGATCTTAGAGCGAGTTGGAGAAGTGGCTTATCGTTTGGCGTTACATTTGCTTTGGAGAGAGTACATAATGTGTTTCATGTATCGCAGCTGCGGAAGTATGTGAGTGACCCGTCACATGTGTTGGAGGCAGAGAGCTTAGAGCTGGATGAGTCTTTATCGTACCTTGAGGTGCCTAAGCAGATCCTAGACCGAAAAGTTAGAAAGACCAGGAGTGGTGAGACAGTGTTGCTTAAGATCCTTTGGTCTAACCATGAGACTGAGGAAGCTACATGGGAGGCGGAGGATATCATGAAAGAGCGTTACCCTTCCCTTTTTGATCAGGTATGTATGGTTACGGGGACGTAACCTTGTTTCTTTTAGGGGGGTAGGAGATGATCGCGAGAGTTTTAAGAGTGTTTACACCCCTTGTATATGTTGTGTCGGTATGTTTGTCGGGATAAGTTGGGTTAGTAGCATGTTTTACGTTGTGTTTATTTTGACCTTCGAGTCGGGAAGCTTATGGGAGTACCTTTGTTTTGGTAGTGGTTTGAACTTCGGGGACGAAGTTCCTTTTAAGGAGGGAAGACTGTAATACTCCGTATTTATGGTCTTGGGGGTACTCTATCGAGTAGCCCTTACTCTGTCGAGTAAGGGGTGTGTCGCAGAATAAATAGTTTCTGACCTGTTGGGTACTCGATCGAGTAGCTGGGGCACTCGATCGAGTAGGTACTACTCGATCGAGTACCTTGGGTACTCGATCGAGTGTCCAGGTTTATCGGGGTTTTTCTCGGGTTTTGTTAATTACGCGATTAAGGTATTTAAATCAATTCGTCTTTATTCTAAATCACTTTTACCAAAACCTAAAACCTGTTTAAGAAAGAAAGCGATCATCATCTTCTTAATCGCGTCCTTAACAATTCCCGAGAGATCGGGACGGTCGGATTGCATCGTTGTTTGTGTCGTTGGATTCGTTGCGTCAAGGGTAAGCTTCTAGCATAATTTTTTATAACGTTTTGTTAAGATTAGTGAAACCCTAATTTAGTAATTGGGGGTTTTTATGAATAAGTGATTGAATAGTAGTATTCATGTGTATCTGTTAGGAGGAGAGTTCTTAGAAGAGGCGTTTTGAGACAGCTGTAGATACCGTCTGCTTGTGTGCTTTCCGGTAGGATTTCCTACTCGGTATTAGTCCCATAATGGGATATTGGTGATGTCTTTGTAGTTTGTTAATTGATTTGTTGATTGTGATTGTGTTTGTGATTGTGGTTGTGTCGTTGATGGTTCTCGAGATGCGTTCTCGGCTGAGTGGGGTCACTTGCGGGAGTGATCTCACGCCCTAGTTTCGCCCTTAGTGGAACCCGCCACGAAAGGGGATGTGCACATTAATGGACAGGGTTATCGCTCGTACGATGAGCGGGGCTTAGGTGGGAACGGCTGCGGTCCCCCACCGCGGTGGTGGTCCAGTGGACGTCGTGATTGAGACGGTTGGTTGGATGGATGTGTATGTGTGTGTGGCGGTTCAAATTTGTCTGTTTGTCTTATTGTCGTTATCTGTTTTGATTGTGTGATTAGTCTCGACCCGGTGTTGTTTTGAAAACTGCGGTGATCCATTCGGGGATGGTGAGCAGATATTGAGCAGGTATAGAGATGATACGGGATAGCTGGGATGGCCACGACTTGACGATAGAGTCTTCCGCTGTAGTTTAGTTTTATTTACATTTCAGTTTGAGTAGACAGTTTGGAATAATGTATCGTACTATCAGTTTGGGTTTCAAAGATTGTATTCATTCGTTAAACGATTAATTATAAATGTTGTTTCTTTATCGCTGTTGTTTGATTATCATACCTCGGGCAACCGAGATGGTGATGTCTCCATACCTGAGTGGTCCTGGTAAGGCACTCGGAGTATGGGGGTGTTACATAAATATTGTTTGATTGAGAGCATAGACAACACACAAAGTCTCCTATATCAAAATGGCGCCGTTGCCGGGGACGGTGTTTATTTGAGTTGTTATCATTTGTTGTTTTTAGTTGTGTCTTTCTTAACCTTGGGGAAGTCAAACTCCTCAAGGTAGTTTTAATTGTTTTCTATTTCTTTGATTTTTGCATCTCTTGGAGATCACAAGGCCGTCTTTTGCCTATTGATTCCGAAATCGAGATAACTTTGACAAATATTAGAAGAACCGTTAGAGGTACTTCAACAATTGTGGGTATTGAAGAACTTGTGGACATTGGTATCATCCAAACGGATAGTGTTGAGTTTACCAACCCTTTTGCAAGACAAGGAGAGGATAACCCAATTCCAAACCAACCACAAAATCAACCTACAATGCCTAAATTTTCATCTCATTCCGTACCAACCGAGGAGAACCTACCCAATCGATTTTTATTGCCAAATCCGCATTCATACAACTAGTCGAACGAAGTCAATTTGTAGGGATGCCTAGTGAGGATCCTCATCTACACATGGAGACTTTTTGTGACTATTGTGATGTAATTTCCCAGACGGGGGTAACGCAGGATTAAATTCGATGGGTATTGTTTCCTTTTTCCTTGATCGGAACCGCAAAGCAATAGTTGAAGAGACTAGACAAGGCCACTCTTGGAATTGATTCATGGAAGAAGTTAGCACTTGCCTTTTACAAGAAGTTTTACCCTCCAAAGAAAACCAACATGTTAAGAGCACAAATCACCGGGTTCAAGCAAAGAGAGGAAGAATCTCTATATGAGGCATGGGAAAGATTCAAAGATACATGTCGCTCTTATCCTCATCATGGGTTAACCGAATGGTTTCTAGTCCAACAATTTTGGAATGGGTTGTATGAAGACTTAAGGAATGTACTCAACATGGGTTATAATGGATGATTCGCCGAGGTAGATGATAATCAAACTTGGGCAAAGATAGAGGAGATGGCGCTTCATAACTATCAATATAGTAGGCCGAGAAAAGCTATTAGGGGAGGGAGACATGAAGTTGACTCCGTCACACAATTGAGTGCCGATTTGGGTGCCCAACTATGCTCCCTTATTGACACAATGAACTTGAAATTTGACAAAGCCATAACCAAAATGAATGTAGCCTCTCAATCACCCAAGCAACACCAACAAGTCAATGCCATGGTGTCAACATCTTCTATTCCAAATGTAGTATGTCAGAACTGTGGATCTTTGGCACATGATCAACAACAGTGTAGGTGGTCGGACACGAACTATATCTTTTCGGTAACTTGTCGTTAGGAGTACCTAGATCAAAACACAATTTATAACTTCACAAACAACTATACAATTAGTAAAGAGGCAAGTAAAGGTCGAATCCCAATGGACGGGAATTGAGATGAGATTTCTATTGAAACTAGTGGTGTCTTAGGGGTGTCACAATTTGGGTTGATGTAGAAGGTCACTAAACTAAATAGCAATTAAAGTAAACTAGCAAGATGAATTAAAAGGGTTGTAAAGAATTGATAAAAAGCACTAGGGTGTCATGGGGTCATAGGGGATTCATGGGAATTGATCATACAAACACGTTCTCAAATTATAAGCAAGCAATTATTGTTGTGATGGATTGAGTTGGGTTATATCTTACAATCCTAGGAAAGTTTGGGTCCCGGAGCCGAATCGATTAGATTGTACAACACCTACAAGTCGACTTAGTCTTTCCTACTCAACAACATGCATGGTCTAATGAGACTCGAGTTGGTTTATGTCTTACAAGTCTCATTGAAAAGATAGGTGATGGGTAAAAAATGCAAGGATTCATAGGCTCACATTTCATCAAACATAATATGTGCATGAATTGAGATCAAAACAAGCAAGCGAATAAACCATGAAAGCATATTAATTTAAGCATGAATCATTTCCCATGTTGGTTTCCCCTAATTACCCATTAACCCTAGCTAGGTGACTACTCACTCATTACCATGTTGATCATGCTAGCAAGGTTGTCAATCATACCAACAAAGTAAAAAATGATGAATAAATGAAAGTAATTAACAATAATTAAAAAGGGATTAAGAGAATTATACCTACTAATGATTCCAATAATAAAGCAAAGAATAAAAGAAGTACTTGATGCTTGATTGAGAGGTTGTCAATCTCCCAATAATAACCCAAATAATCTTTAATTACCCAAAATAAATGATGAACAAAAGAGATATTAAGGAAATAAAACTTGTATTAAAACTTGATTAATTATTGATTACAAAACTAAAGAGAGATTTGATTGGTATTAACTAATCTAAGAATTGATAAGAAGAACATGCTCTTCCAATTAGACTAATGGGGTATTTATAGTGGGGATTAGGTGTAGGAATTAGGGTTAACTAAGGGCTTAAATGATGATTAAGTCCCTAATTAGGGAAACGCCGGTATTTTCTGAAGGATGGGCATCTTTCTTGAAGTTTGAAGAAACGAATTTGCGCTGTCTTGGAATCCGTGCGTCTTAGGCTCGTGACGGC
Organism: Silene latifolia; assembly: GCF_048544455.1. Classification (NCBI taxonomy): domain Eukaryota; kingdom Viridiplantae; phylum Streptophyta; class Magnoliopsida; order Caryophyllales; family Caryophyllaceae; genus Silene; species Silene latifolia. The sequence continues at coordinate 119,498,520 of NC_133534.1, forward strand.
CGGATTCCTGTGTCTCTGCCCGGGTGTATTTGGGAGAAGACAGGCATCTTCTAATGTTGCTGCCCGGGCGTCTCGTAAGGAAGGCGCACGGATTGTGTAGGTGGAGGACGGGCGTCTTCTAGGGAAGACGCACGGGTTGTCATGCAGCGTGCTTTCTTCTTCTTTTCTTCCCTTTTCTTCATAAAATCCTTGGGGATTTCCTCGGGGATGCAAGGATATTTTCTCATCATTGCCCATCTACTATAATATGTACAAAGGCCTTCTAATCTTGTCTCTCCTTGATGCTTGGTCATTGAATTCAATCAATTTAGCCTCATTTTGCCATGAAAATGCAAGGTTTGCACTCATTTCCTACCAAGGACACAAAACCTCAAAGAATATGCAAACCAAAGCACTAAAGACAATAAATGACCCAAATATGCACTAAAAAGCATGGGAACAAGGCTAACTCGGGGACTAAATATGCTCTAATTATGGTCACTTTAGTAGGGGCACAAATAAGCCATTTAATTCTTTCCAAGCATACAAGAATGTTACCCCATACTCCAACTTTTACCATGAAAACACCAAATTTCACCAAACTTCTCATATAAAAGCCAAAATGTTCAAAATCCTCAACCAACATACACCCCAACTCCAATAAAAAATCCTACTCAAAGACCTTTTTTCAACCAAAACCAAGAATTCCAAAACCAACCCTCTTACAATCAATCCAATGACAAACATTTTGATGTTCAAAAAGCGGTCCTTCAAATGCAAAAGAGCCAACAAGACTTCTTTGCTCAAATGCAAAGAGATAGCAAAGCTAAAGACACTACCATCAACAACATCCTTGCTCATACCAAGATGTTGGAAACACAATTGACCCAATTGGGCTCTTCAAGTTCCCAAAGGCAAAAAGGACAATTACCTCCCCAAGTCAATCCTCCTACAAGACATGAAACCATCAATGCTATTCACTTGAGGAGTGGTACACGATATGAGGGACCTAAGCAGTCAATTAAAGAGAATTTATTGAGGAAAGTGTCAAGTAAGGAGATGTGATGGAACCATTGAGGAGAAATCCTAGGGTAGTGGAACCAACTACCAATGAATCATTGAAGAAGAGAAATGAAAGAAGGCCAAAGAGGTTGAAAGAGAATCTATTGTGATTAGACTTCCGTTTCCAAGTCGCCAAGCAAAGCCCAAGCTAGATGATCAACTTGGAAAGTTCATGGAAATTGTAAAGAACCTAGAGGTTTCCATCCCATTCACGGAGTCGATCAACCATGTGTCGGCCTATGCAAAATACATAAAAGACATCCTTACCAAGAAGAAGTCCATTAGGAAGTTTGAAACTATCGCATTCACAAAGATAACTAGTGCAATACTTCAAGGAAATTCCTCACCTAATCTCAAAGATTCGGGAAGCTTCTCCATTCCATGTACCATCGGTGATACCACCATCAACAAAGCACTTTATGATCTAGGTGTAAGTGTGATTGTCATGCCACCCTCGGTATGTGAAAGGCTAGGGGTGGGAGAACTCAAGTGCACTAATATGACTTTACAAATGGCGGACCGAACAACAAAGAAACCACTTGGTGTATGGGAAGATGTGCTTGTAAGAATTAGAAAGTTTTTCATACCAGTGGACTTTGTTATTGCTGACAAGGAGGAAGATTCCAATATCCCGATCATTCTAGGAAGACCATTCCTACACACCGCCGGAGCGGTGATTGATGTAAAGCACGGGATGCTCACACTTGAAGTTGGTGATGAAACAATCACCTTTAATCTTGATAAGACTATGAGAGCTCCCAACTTGCATAAACCATGCTTTATGGTTGATCATTATAGCCGGGAAGGTGACAAGAAGAAAGTGGAATCCCCATTCAAAGGTCAAGTCAAAGAGGAAAATCCTAACAAGGGGAGCAAAGAAACACCGCCCAATTGGAAGAAAGAAATGGATGATATTGAAGTGGCTCTATTCGGAGAGCATGGAATTTTTCATAACAAGAATCAGAGCTAGAAAAGCTCACCCATCATGACAAGTATCAATGAAGGCCTCATTAGCCATGACAACAAGAAAGAGGAGTTGCTCTTTCAAACTCATAATCCTCTAAACATGGGGGAAGAAGCAAATGAAGTATATCGTCTATGGGATGGTGAGTTTGACAGATTAATTAATCCTTACATTGGAAATGCTATGACCTTAGATCAAGGCTTTGTAGATCCTTGTCACCACATTGACTCGTATTCCTAGACTATTGGAAGCAACTATGTACCAAGGTCTACACAAGACCTCTACCATGAAAATGAACAAGCCTTCGATTACTTCTACAAGGCGTTGAGCAACATCAACAACGCCCTTGCTTTACCCCCTTGACAACTCTCAAAGGGAAAGAGAGTTTGGTGGAGTCCTCCCTAAACAACAATTTTTAAATATGCTAACCTCTTAACTTGCATTTCATTTAATTTGTGTATTCCGTTATATTTGCATTGCATCTTATATGCTTTATTATAGGAATTTTGTGACATGAGAGCCAGTGAGGGAGGGTATTTGATTGTGTTTGAAATGTGTAGTGTATGATGATTAAGTGTGAGGAAGCAATTGCCTAGGTGATATGGTTGCGATGTCGTCGGGTCACACCCAATCAAAACACATTTATAATACTCAACAAACAACTAGTTTGCGGTAAGTCGAGGTCGATCCATGGGACGGTGTGCTTTGGGTTCTAAGTCTATATATCTCAATTTATGCTAGTGTCACAATTGATTTGGGTTTGTAGTTGTGTTTTAGAGTAATGCAAGCAATATAGTAAACCAAGCAATAAAAGAAGGATTTAAACTAATGATTAAAAGTGCTAGGATATCATGGAGTCATAGGGGATTCATGGTGTTGATCATACAAACATGTTTACAATTATAAGCAAGCAATTATTGTTGTGGAGGAACCCAGTTGGTTTATGTCTTACGGTTCATAGGAAGAGTTGGGTCCCGGAGCCGAATCAATTAGATTTTACAACACCTACAAGTCGACTTACTATCCTCCTATTCAACTTCTATGCATGGTCTAACAAGACTCGAGTTGGTTTATATCTTACAAGTCAAGTTGAGTAGATAAGAGATGGTTGTAAATGCAAGGATTCATAGGCTTAGCCTTTCATCAAACATAACATGTGCATAAAGTCGACATCACAACAAGCAAGCAATTTAATCATGTGAACATATTGGATTAAGCATGAATCAATCCCATGTTGGTTTCCCCTAATTACCCGTTAATCCTAGCTAAAGAAACTACTCACTCATTATCATGGGAAACATGTCATTAATGGTGTCAATCATCACAACAAGTATAAACATGATAATAAAATGAAGAAATGAACAATAAAGATTAAAGAGTAAAGGAATTATACCAAACTTGAGATGATCCAAATAATAAAGCAAAGAATAATAGAAGAAACTTGATTTATTGATGAAGGGTTATCAATCCTCCAATAATAACCCAATAATCTCCAATTACCCAATAGTGATGAACTTGAAATAATAAACTTGGACAATAATTAAGGAGAGATTAATGTGAGATTTGTGGAAAGATTGAGATTAATCTATTCTAATCAACGCCTAATCTAATCTAAGAAAGCTTGATTTAATCTAAGGAAACTTGATTCTAATCTAAAAACTTGATGGTTTGATTATTACAAATGGGGTATATATAGTGGGGATTAGGTGTAAGAATTAGGGTTAACTAAGGGCTTAAATGACGATTAAGTCTCTTGTTGAGGAAACGCCGGTTTTTTTGGAAGGATGGGCATCTTTCTTGAAGCTTGAAGAAACGAAACTGGTCTGCTTTGGAATCCGGGCATGTTTAGCACGGGACGGGCGGATTTGATGATTTCTGCCCGGGCGTCTTGTGGGGAAGACGGGTGGATTGTCGGGAAAACGGGCGTCTTCAGTCTCGGGACGCTCGGATTCTGGGCTGTGTATTTATCTTTTCCTTCTATCTAGCAATCCGAGCGTCTTGAGGGGAAGACGGGCGTCTTGTGGGGAAGGCGGGCGGATTGTTGGGAAGACGGCCGTTTTCCGTCTCGGGACGCGCGGATTGGCGAACAGTTTCTTCGTTTGAGCTCGGATTGTAAAACGGACGTCATTTTCTCATCCAGACTCCTATTGGAGTGAATCAAAAGCCTAGATCACTTGTTTTTTCGACGCCGTTCCAGCTAGAATATTTTCGGAGCCAAAGAAACAACTCTTGGTTTGGGTTCGGAGCAATTTCTTCATGAATGGCTTCCTTGCTTTTCCTCCTCTTGCATACCCATTATTCTTGTGTTGTTGGCTCTCGTTCTTGCCTCCTCTTCATACTAGTCCATCCAATATCATCAATAATCTTCCAAATAAGCATGAGAGACAAGAATTTCCGCCTCATTTATCTCCTTTTCTACAAAACAAATGAAATGCGCTAGAAAAGCAAATAGGAAGGTTTTGACGGATAAAATGGCCATAAAATGTTATAATAGTATGCAAAATAGGCTCAATTAGGGGACTAAATGTGCGCAAATAATGTTCACATCAAATATCCCCAAACCGAACCTTTACTCGTCCCGAGTAAAGAGGTGACAAAAACTAGACCTTTATTTAAACTAACCTACTAATATAGCCGATGTGAGACAATTAGCGGGTCTCACTCCGCCCCTTCAACTCACAACAGGAAAACCATGAGGTAGGATGCCTTCTTGCAAGGCAAGGTGGGTCTTGCCAAAATGGCGACACATTCAAGCATTAAAGCACACAAAACAAGTAATGGATTCATCTACAAAAGGAATAGCCACTTTCCTCATCTAAGTGGCGGAAATTATCTACAAGGGAAGCAATTCAAGGGTACACACTCCTTCATAGATGCAATTTCTTTAAACTACTAAGCCTAGAAGGATACCAATAAATCACCTCCAAGTTGTGTCATGCTAGGGTACCTTTGTCCTCAATCGTTAAATGCTTTTGTCAAGAGTAGACTCCCTATGGTGTTAGAAACACTGGAGGATCGCAGAATTCCCCCTCTTGCCTAGACAAGAAGAAGGGTCGTCCCCTCTCTACCATGCACAAAAATGGATACGATGGATAAAGGGATCGATAGATATTTGAGTTTCACTTTGGGAGTTTGCTTTTGTTTTTGTTTTCCCCCCAATTTCTTGTAGCATTTGACATTTGAGAGCACTTTCTTGCCATTTCTTTTTGATTTTTGGCATTTCAATACTTGACAACTTTCAACTTTCTTTGCATTTCTTTTTGAACATTTTCAAAGTCACCCCATATGTAGTGAGGGTGCCTTATATTTGAAGCATAGGAGTTCTATTTTTGCTCCTCTTTTCATTTGATGCATTTTTGCAAACTTTCTTTCACATTTCATTTCTTTGAACTCAAATTGATTTCTTTTTGTGCCCATTCCCTTTGTAACAAAAGTGGTAGAACATGGATGATGGATGGATGGATGCATGGTTTCAAGGGCCACCTTGGAATAAACGGTAGCCAAGGAGTTATCACACCACAAGGTACTCTTGACTAGGCCTTAATCCATGGGTCAAAGGATACTAGCATGACACATCCTAGGGTGTTTTACAAGCATTGTAACAAGCAAAGTCTTAAGAAGAAAAAGCATCTACTAGGGCCTATATACACTTGTCAAGCTTCCCAAGTAGACGGTTTCGCAAAATTTTTCTAACATGCAACTACATGCCATGATGCAACTAGCATATAATCATCCTAATGCATATGATTCTACCAACTAATATGTCATATAAACTAAATGCAACTACTAACAACACATAGATACATAAACCGCAACAACAAAATACTCCACATCCTCCTTGACATGTAAGCCCATCCTCCTCATATAATGAAAAAGAAATGGAAGGGAAATAGAGATTAGAACGATCATACCAAGCGGTCTTCATTTTCCCTTGCTAAAGCCTCAAATGTAGTGTTGTATCTATGTGAGAAGAGAACAAAAGTACAAGTATATACAATTCTACACTACTAAATTAAAGAACATGTTTTTGGTTTTTGAAATTTTCAAATTTTTATGGATTTTTGTTTTATGAAATTAAAAGACATATTTTTGTGATTTTTCGAAATTTTTCAATTTTTATGCATTTTGGAATATAAATTCCCATCCCCCACTTTATTTTGGACATTGTCCTTAATATACATGTAGGAGTAGGAATAAAATGAAATACATGTTTTTGAATTTTTTGATTAAATGCAATGATATGAATGCATGCTCTAACTAAATGTAATTCTATATGACATATACAACAAATGAATGCAATCTAAACTACACTAAATGATGCATGATTTAAACTATGGTCACTTATGATCAAACCTCCCCAAACCGATTTAAACACTATTTCTAGTGTAGAAATGAATAGGTTTGGCCATTAGTGACTATGCATGAATTCTAATCTATATGCAACTATCTACATGAATCATGTGAGATATATATAAACAATGCAAACTATACTATATGAACTAACTAATGTAAATGCAATATGAAATATAATACAAATGCAAGCTAAATGTATATGTATATAACTAAATGCAAGTGTAAATTGTAATGCAAAGTCAAAGGAAAGGATATCTTACAAATGGTGGTTTGAGGGAGGACTCCACCAAACTCATTCCTTGTTGCCATGATTTTGATGTTGTCCATGTTGCTCAATGCTCTCAATAACCGGTCAAAGGCTTGAGCACAATCTTTAAACAAGCATGAATACGGTTTGTTCCAATTCAAAATGAAGCTTGGCCAAGGTAGCTTGTCACTTATTCTCTCTTTCACCTTGCCCTTGGCACTTGAATATTTTCAATTCTTCAAATTAATAAGCCCATGATTCTTGTCAGCACTAGGTATGAAGTGTGGCTTATTTTCATCCGTAGATTTCCACTCACCACCTTCTCCTTCAATTTTTGTGATGATGATAGCATTTAGGTTTTTCAATCCTTCTAAAGTTGAAGGAGAATTCTCATAACATTGATGACCGGATACCTTAAAAGTTGACATTGTGGGTGCCAAATTTCCACAAGTAGCTTCACGTGCAAGTTTCTCTTTGAGTATTTCCACCAAGTACCCCTTGTATGATGCTTTGACCTTTTGAAGAAGGTCCACCATATCCTCTCCAACAATCATTGGCTCCATGGTAGGTGCCAAGTAGTCTTCGTGGGCAATAGGGAAGGGACATTCATCTTCATAATAAGATATCTCAAATACTTTAAGGATAGGCTCCTCAAGCAAGGTGATATCACAAGTCCTTTCCTCTCCCCTATTCCAAAGGTCCTTATAAGACACATATTCTTCATAAGCTCCTTCCTTAGGCACGTCATCATCGCTATCTTCATATGAATCATAGATGGGGGCTTCATTCTTCTTCATTAACTCTTCCTCCAACACCTCAATGTTGACATCAAAAGTCACACCCTCATACTCACAAAGGGTAAGAGTATTTGGCTTACTCAACCTCATGTCTTCCTCATCAAATACCACACTTTCATACTCACAAGAGACCAATGAGGTTGACTCTTCCCACTTCTCATCAAGGGTAACTCCTTCAAACTCACATTCATGGTCAATGTCTAAAGAGTGGTGAGGGGTAGTTAGTTGGGTTTCTTTTATTTGGGCAATTTGAATTTCCAACTCCTCACCTTGAGTAACAATGCCTTGAAGAACAATGTCCCTTCTTTGGCTCTCTTCTAGCATTTGTTTGAAGAAGTTTTGTTGATCTCCCATCATTTGGAGAATCACATTTTGAATGGGTTCATCTTCTTGTTGTGGGTAGGTGTGAAAGTGGTTGTATTATGGCATTTGGAATTGGTTGTAAAGTGAGTTTTGGGTGGTTGGATGTTGTGGTATTGGATGTGGTGATTTTGGTGGGAAAAGTTGGGGTAGTAGTTAGGATTTTCATTGTATGAGGTGTAAGGTAGGTTTGTGTTGACTTGCTCCTCAAACTCCCCATACCCATAGTCATACTCAAAAGATCCACCACATACTCCATATGTCAAGTCTTGAGCCATCATAGCTAGGACAAGAAAGCAACTACAAGCATGGAAACTACACAAAAACGGTAAGAACAATCCTTGAGGAACAAGTTCCTCAAGGTGAAAGCACAATTAAAATAGACAAACAAGTAAGAACTTAATCACATAGCACCATCCCCGGCAACGACGCCATTTTTGATATGGTTGCGATGTCGTCGGGTCACACCCAATCAAAACACATTTATAATACTCAACAAACAACTAGTTAGCGGTAAGTCGAGGTCGATCCATGGGACGGTGTGCTTTGGGTTCTAAGTCTATCTATCTCAATTTATGCTAGTGTCACAATTGATTTGGGTTTGTAGTTGTGTTTTAGAATAATGCAAGCAATATAGTAAACCAAGCAATAAAAGAAGGATGTAAACAAATGATTAAAAGTTCTAGGATATCATGGAGTCATAGGGGATTCATGGTGTTGATCATACAAACATGTTTACAATTATAAGCAAGCAATTATTGTTGTGGAGGAACCGAGTTGGTTTATGTCTTACGGTTCATAGGAAGAGTTAAGTCCCGGAGCCGAATCGATTAGATTGTACAACACCTACAAGTCGACTTACTTTCCTCCTATTCAACTTCTATGCATGGTCTAACAAGACTCGAGTTGGTTTATATCTTACAAGTCAAGTTGAGTAGATAAGAGATGGTTGTAAATGCAAGGATTCATAGGCTTAGCATTTCATCAAACATAACATGTGCATAAACTTGACATCACAACAAGCAAGCAATTTAATCATGTGAACATATTGGATTAAGCATGAATCAATCCCATGTTGATTTCCCCTAATTACCCATTAATCCTAGCTAAAGAAACTACTCACTCATTATCATAGGAAACATGTCATTAATGGTGTCAATCATCACAACAAGTATAAACATGATAATAGAATGAAGAAATGAACAATAAAGATTAAAGAATAAAGGAATTATACCAAACTTGAGATGATCCAAATAATAAAGCAAAGAATAATAGAAGAAACTTGATTGATTGATGAAGGGTTGTCAATCCTCCAATAATAACCCAATAATCTTCAATTACCCAAAAGTGATGAACTTGAAATAATAAACTTGGACAATAATTAAGGAGAGATTAATGTGAGATTTGTGGAAAGATTGAGATTAATTGATTCTAATCTACTCCTAATCTAATCTAAGAAAGCTTGATTTAATCTAAGGAAACTTGATTCTAATCTAAAAACTTGATGGTATGATTATTAAAAATGGGGTATATATAGTGGGGATTAGGTGTAAGAATTAGGGTTAACTAAGGGCTTAAATGACGATTAAGTCCCTTGTTGAGGAAACGCCGGTCTTTTTGGACGGATGGGCATCTTTCTTGAAGCTTGAAGAAACGAAATTGGTCTGCTTTGGAATCCGGGCGTCTTTAGCACGGGACGGGCGGATTTGGTGATTTCTGCCCGGGCGTCTTGTGGGGAAGACGGGCGGATTGTCGGGAAGACGGGCGTCTTCAGTCTCGGGACGCTCGGATTCTAGGCTGTGTATTTATCTTTTCCTTCTGTCTAGCGATCCGAGCGTCTTGAGGGGAAGACAGGCGTCTTGTGGGGAAGATGGGCGGATTGTTGGGAAGACGGTCTTCAGTCTCGGGACGCGCGGATTGGCGAACAGTTTCTTCGTTTGAGCTCGGATTGTAAAACGGACGTCATTTTCTCATCCGGACTCCTATTGGAGTGATTCAAAAGCCTAGATCACTTGTTTTTTCGACGCCGTTCCATCTAGCATATTTTCAGAGCCAAAGGAGTAACTATTGGTTTTGGTTCCGAGCAATTTCTTCATGAATGGCTTCCTTGTTTTTCCTCCTCTTGCATACCCCTTATTCTTGTGTTTTTGGCTCTCGTTCTTGCCTCCTCTTCATAATAGTCCATCCAATATCATCAATAATCTTCCAAATAAGCACGAGAGATGGGAATTTCCACCTCATTGTCTCCTTTTCTACAAAACATGTGAAATGCGCTAGAAAAGCAAATAGGAAGGTTTTGACGGATAAAATGGCCATAAAATGTTATAATAGTATGCAAAATAGGCTCAATTAGGGGACTAAATGTGCGCAAATAATGTTCACAGTACTAGGCTAGCCAAGCCTAGGGAGTGCAACACAATGACGGAAAAATAGGAAATGAACGATCAGGAATAGCGGAAAAAGGATTCCCACGAGTAGACCTGAGCTTGTGGGGATTGGAGCAAAGAAAAGAGGGACTACACTGCAATCGGGGTGAGCTGAGAGAAGGACGAGCGTCCCAGAGCTCAGTCAACTCATCCCCAAGTCAGGACGGGCGTCCCCAAAGAACAAGCAGAATTTCTAAAGCAGAATCTGCCCGTCCCCATATCCGCTCGCACGTCTCTACCTGCTGTTAGAATTAAAACACGAGAATTCCTTCTTCATTCATCATTTCTATCTCCTTCATTCACAAACATAAACACAGTTCCCTCGCTACAACACTCAACCAAATCATCAAAAACCCACAATACTCAACCAAATTCATCAACAACAATTGCAAACTTGTTCAAATTCAATTCAAAACACTCCTTTGTCAACATTTAGACCGTCAAACATCAAAATCTAGCCAAAATCAATCAAAAATTTCTAGGGTCAGGACAAATTCGAATACCCCCAAATTGATTAAGAAATTGATTGAAGTTGGAATAAAGGAATAGCATTCAAGCATATCAAAGTTTTGTTGACATCAATTACAAGGATGAATCATCATGGCAAGAACAAAAGGAAACACTCAAGCATCAAAATCCCAAAATCTATCAAAAAGACAAAAAGTTCTAGCATCAAAAGCATTGGTGGTGGTGAAACAAGCTAGAGAGCAAGCAAGAGAGCCTATTGAGGCCATTGAGGAAGTTGCTACTATACTACCGGAGGTCGAACAACTCAAGGACTATCCGGAGGTAACTTTCCAATCTAATGAGCATTGAATTGCATTCGAATCCCTTGCCAAAAAGAAAGTCAATTCCACAAAGTTTGTTTGCCAAGATACTTTGGAAAAGTTGAGAGTGCTTGAACAAACTAAAGCATTATTCTAGTTTATGGAGTTCTCTACCGTATTTGAGATGAATGAACTAACTTACCCCTCCCCGACCTTGGAGTTAATTAGTTCTTTGAGGCAGTATAAGATAGAGACTCGAAGATATGTTGAGTTTTGGCTTGAGAACCAAAGTAGGCGAATGATTAAGGATCATTTCGGTAAGGTATTTGGACTTCATGACCATTGGGATTTCTTCAAGAAACCTCTCAATTTTGATGCCAAACCCCTATGGAAGGCAATTGACGGAAGAGAATTGACCACATTTAGGAAGTGCAATGCCTTGTATATCCAACATCCGGGTATTCGGTATTGGCATAGGTCCATAAGCAATACGTTGATCGCGAGAAAAGAAGCAAATCACATGACCGAACTTGACCTTGCCTACTTGGAGTCTAAAATGAATGTCCATGGAATGTCCAAGAATGATTACAACATTCTCCAATTGTTGTTAGAGTGGTATGGACATCAAAGAAGGGAAAAAAAAGACGGCTTTTATTTTTAATGGTGGCTTGATAACAAAGTTGGCCAAAGACTTTAACCCGAAATTCAATTAAAACAAAGCTTACAAGCCGGTTAAAGGTGGTAATCTCCTTGATATCAGCACATTGATTCACAAATTCCATTGGGTGAGGCATGGTAACTCTGCCTCGGGATATGAATGGATAATCAAGGGAGCCGACTCTATTGTCTTGCTACGAAAAATTTGCCGCATTTTCACTCACCAAACAACTATCTTATCCCCGTCTCCAAACATGACAAGACCATCATCAATGAACAAGAAAATAAAAATGAAGACCCCTCCTCCATTGTTATACCACCTTATCACTTTGCCTTTGAAGAATTCACAACCAATGACCCAAATGTTGTCGAAGGTAATGATTATTTAACCAAGTTAATGAAGAATATCCATACATAAGCTTACAAGGATAAAGGTGAACGCCTATTATGCCCAATATCTACCACTCTATCATCTTGCTAGGCAAGGACTTCTTGACCGTAAGAGTCCTTTGCCAGATTGGGTGGATATAAAGGTATACTTTCCTCAAGCCTCTTAAGATGAAGAAAGGGAAATCCGGGTTACTAGGAGTGAGGAGCATGTTGATGATGAAGATGGGGAAGGTAGTGAATCAAGCCATGATGACAATGAGCAAAGTTCAAGTGAAGATGAAGATGATGATGCCTCCAGTTCCTTTAAGGATTATGATGATGATGATATCAGGATGAGTGCTAGTTGATTGTTGAACAAGCATGAAAAAGGACGACGCAATTTAAGGGTTGATGGCTTCCATATGCATCTCAACCAACCATTGTGAGTCTCCTACCCCTGCTTATGCTTTGTTTTTATCTCATGATTACATAACCTGTATAACATGTAGTATAGAGCATTTAGAGAGTCATTCTTAGACTCTTTAATGGCTAAGAGTTTATGAGTCCTAGCAACATCAAATGACTCACAGCTCGGCAACATTCAGGTGACTATTTTTTTGCTCCCACCATAAAAAATCCAAAATAACAAGTTACTTTTCACGCATTGCAATGCATGCCTTATGAATAAAATTCCCAATTTTTGCACTAGAAATAGTGTTTAGTTTGGTTTGGGGAAGTTCATTCAAAAGCAACCTGACTTAATTTAAATTAGCTCTGCAACCTAATCGAAAGCATGTATCATATAGCATAGTTTAGTTTGCATCGTATATAAATATTTATCATGTAGTATGCATTTAGTATAGAATTCATACATTTCATATAGCTTCATGCATTTGCATTTGCGTATATTTTCTATCGTTTTGTCCATTGAGGAAAATGTCCACACTAGTGTGGGGATGAGAAATTCCAACATCTTACCATCTTTACAAAATTACAAAAAAATGATAAAAATTTAAAAAATTTAAAAATTCCAAAAACATGTTTTTTCTTTTTAGTATAAAATTGTATATACTTGTTTGTTTGTCACTCTTATCACATTGGGATGACTACGACACATTCGAAGCATAAGGGATAAAGAAGAATGCATGGTATGATTTTCCTAATCACCTTCCCCCTTTCTTATATGTTAATGCGGTATGAAACTATGTGTTGTTAAGAGTTTGCAATTAGTTTATATGGCATATTAGTTGATAGAAACATATGCATTAGAGTTGTATATATGTTAATTGCATCATGGTAGAAAAATTTGTGAAATTGCCTATTTGGGAAGTTTGACAAGTGTATTCAAGGCCCTTGTAGATAATTTTTCTCCTTGAGACTTTGTCTGCAAGGATACCCACAGGACACCCTAGGATGTGTCATACTAGTATCTTTTGTCCCATGGTCTAAAGCCTAGTCAAGGGTTTGCATGTGTGTCACCTATCCAACCTTATGAGGTGATATGGACTTGATCAACTTATCTAGGGGACCTTGATTGACTTGGTTGTTTGGCAATCCAAAAATACATTTCTCTAATAAGTTTCGAGTGCTCATTTCAAAAGTGTTGTGATGTGGAATTTTTTAATTGCCAAGGAGATTTCAAAATGTTATGAATTGTTGAATTGCCGAGAAATTTGATGGAGGCGTACCACTTCAATGTGCTTTGGTGAGGGATCCATTGAATTGAGCCCCCACACGGTTGTGAATTCAACCGCCCAAAGACAAAGTAACTATCACCCCAAGAGCTATTGTCTAGAGGTTAACCGGTTGCCTAATAAGCGATTGACGAAAAAAAAGGACACTAGAAAATGAGGGACAAACCCTATCTCAAAGTTTTTGAAATGTGAAATGCGGAAGTTGAAATGAGGCCAAATTTTGAATGTTAGTCAAGACCACTACTTTTGTTTTAATTGACTTGAGCACTACATTCCAAAAAATCTTTTTTGTTATGCCACCTTGTTTAACTTGGGATGATCTGTGGCCTTTACACTTATAGAGAATCCGATATTTGTCATGTCATATGCTACTAACATCATAAGGATCATCCTTCCACCACCCCCCCCCCCCATCCGATCACCCTTGACGAAAGAATTTAGCAATTGTAGATGAAAGTAGCCTAGTTTAACACAACTTAGAGGTGACTTGTTTGTACCCTCTTGGACTTAGTAACTTGGAGAACCAATATCTATGGTGGAATATGTACCCTTAAATTGCTTCCCTTTTAGATGATTTTCGTCACTTAGATGAGGAAAGTGGCTATTGTTTTGTAGATGCATTCGTTGACGTGCTTTGTGTGCCTGATGTTTGGATTCATCGCCATTTTGGAAAGCCCACCTTGCCTTGCAAGAAGGCATCTTACCTCATAGATGTCTTGTTATGAGTTGAAGGGCGGAGTGAGACCCGCTAATTGTCTTACATCGGCTGGGTTATAAATAAAGGTCATAGTTTTCAGTCACCTCTTTACTCGGGACGAGCAAAGGTTCGGTTTGGGGATATTTGATGTGACTCGTATTTACGCACATTTAATCCCTTAACTAGCCCCGTTCCTATGCTTTATATCATGCATTAGGGTCGTTTATTATCTTTAGCTTCCTATTATGCATATTCTATGAGGTTTTGTGCCCTTGGTAGGAGAGGAGTGCTAGACTTGCTTATACGGAGCAAAACAGAGCTAAATTGATCGCATCTAAAGACCAAGCAAAAAAGAGGAGACCAATACTAAAGGCCTAATTCAATAAAATAAGTAAATGGGTAATGATGAAGGACCCCTAAGACTCTCCAAGGATCCCCATGATATAAGGGGCAGCCAAATGAAAGAAAGAGCAAAATTGCCCTTCAGGACGGGCGTCCCAGAGCCAGGACGGGCGTCCCAATGAGAAGAACGGGTGTCCCCAATGAAGGAAATGTAGATCTATATAAATACTAACATACTCATATATGTCGAAATTAATTTGTCATAAAATTAAATACGGATTTTATGCATGCAAACAATATGAAAAATGGAGGAGAAATCATGTTCTTACATATGGATTTTCGGTTCATGGGCACAAGAGAGATCACCTTTCTCTCTTGTTCTTGAGCTTATAATGATGGATGATATTCCAAGATCCCAAGTATAGAAATCCTCCTTTGATTGCACCCAAGACTCACCCTTAAACTAGTATACTAATTAACTAGATTAATACACAAGTATCCTTAAAATGATTCTAATATAAGTATTACTACTACACTAGTAATGATGTTTTGATATTAGAAATGATGAACAATAACATTTGTATCTCCAAAACTTGTTGGAGAATAGTAGAGAGAAGGAGGAGCAAAAGCTCTTGCATGTTCTAATAGAATGAATGACCAAGTAAAATAAGAGACAAAAACTCTAAATCTAGAGTTGGGAAAACGGATGGAAGAGCCAAGGGGAACAAAACAAAACATTTGGAATCTCCTTTTTACTTTTGCTCTTATCAAAACTTGGGTGTATGTGTTCAAGAAAGGTAGGTACAAAGATTTATAAAAATGTTATCACATAACATAAAATAATCACTACCCATTACTTAACACACAATTTCGGTCCATATATAATAAAATGGACTACCATTTTATTTTGTCAATTTGTCATTTGTCACACAATATGTCACATGTAGTATTTTACATGTTATTAATTAATTTAATGCATATTTATCCCATAAATATCATTTTACGAATTAATTAAATTACATATAATAAATTGACTAGTGATACTTGATCACATAAATAAAATGGGTCATAAAATTATAATTCACAACATCTTGTAATTATAATTAACCATTCATTCTTATCTCAATTGTTTCTCAAACAATATGCTATTTTAGTAATAAAGCATTTATTACTAAAATGAATCTTATTTAATCCCATTACAACAAGATATCAATTTTCTCTCTCACAAGTAAATTGTTCACTTTTAAGGAATTGATTACCTCGTATCGTCATACAATTAATCAATTTATCCATTAAGGGAATTGTCCTTTAGGTGTGACCTTAAGGGATCAACTGACCACCACCGTCACACGACAAGAATAATGTCAAACTCTAGTCAGCCAATCATTACCGATTAATGACGGTCAGTCGACTGTATAAATAATCATCCCTCATGTATTCTTTGTATGAGATTTAATAATGATATTTAAATCATGTGATCGCACTATTGTTGAGGACACATTTCCCAACAATCTCCCACTTGTCCTCGACAAGTGTGCGTCACCAATTCTCTTGTCCTATTACTATCTCCCACTCAATGCAAGGTGTCTTTCGGGTCGTACTTGCAAGTGATCATATCGAGAGTGGTTTCCTCGATCTGGAGAATAACTGATTGACCGGAATTTATCCACCATGGATACCTTCCGAGCGTGGCCACGCATTTCCAGTTCATTACTCCTCGAGTGGCCCTGAGATATTGTTTTAACCCTGACAAGGGGTGGACAATTCCTATCGCACTTATTCCCTTCGACTAGCCACAGCCATCATAACCCAAAATATGCCCATTTGACCCCATTTACGAAGGTCGTAGTAACACAAATCAAAGTTAATCTGAAACTGTGCCATCTTAGGCGAATAGTCTTTAGTCAAAAGAATTGACTCATAAGAATACTATAGTAGCTCTTGCCACGACCAGGCTTTATGAATTACCAGAACTCTATAAGCGGTCACTGCCCGACTGATTGTCCCATACAGTCTGCCTATGTGATCGACTAGTCATCCCATATGACTCTATGGCACTTGAACTTGCCATCAATCGCATCACACTCTAGTCACTTCGAGACGTCACCTCATACAAGTGACTATGGGCGAATACAATGCTAATCCGTGTTCACTTTAACGGGGTTCAATGTTGTCTCTACAACCCGTTTGGATGTAACAAAGTATAATAAAAGAGTTTTAAAGTAAAACTCGAACGACAAATGCGATTATCACATATCAATAGTCAATGCCTGATTACTATTCTATGTCCTATAATCTAATTTGATCTTGTATGTAGTTGTTCATTTCAATTCAATTGAAATGACATGACTCATCATGTTTAGCCTATGAGAAGGCTTTGGTTAGTAGGTTTTATCAACTTCTTGTACCTTACCTAACCTTACTACATACTCGTTTTCCTTTGTAATGTACACATTTGTATTACAAAAACTTTCTGAGTATGTGTCGAGATCCAATCAAGACATAGTCCCTCTAGTCTAAGAATAGCTCCCACTGTTTTCACAGTGTGCAGGACTCATCTTTCTTGCACATCTCATGATCGCAAGTGTACTCAATTTCCGTTATAAATATCTCTCATTGTTCTTTATTGCCTAGAACGATTCTAGAAAATCTACTTCTTAATTAACATTGCCACAATGGTATCTTAACCATCCTAATGTGTTTTGATTATGGTTTTGTCGGAAACCATGCGCAATCTCAATTGTCAATTGTCACTTGTGTAACACCCTTACACAATATTGCATCATAAACACTTTGCTTTACTTCCTTAATGTTTCTGCAAGCACTTAAGGGTAATCTTTATAGCTTACTTGGTAAAGACTACTTAAATTCGATTTTGAAAACAATTCATCATACTCAAAGCATATGAAGTGTTATACATCATTACTCATTTAATTGATCCGGCAGCGGAAGCAAATGGAATCAATCAAATATGTTCAATTAATTAAACTAGTCATGAATCTTATCAACGTAAGACTTCTTATTGACGCTAATATCATGTGGATTTATCTTCATAAAACCGGATATTCAAGATGTATTATAATACTCCAAAAGTCTTAAATCATTCTCGATGATCAATATGTCATCCACATATCGGACTAATTAAAACTTCCGTAACTCCCACTAATCTCCATGTATAAACATAACTTCTCGACTTATCGAGAATTGTTTTATCACATGATCAAAAATGTTGATTCCAACTCATTGATGTCCTACTTAAGACCCTCTCTTAAGTTTCACATTATCTTAGGATTGCAAGAATCTACAAAACTCATGACATGTATTGAATACATTCCTTCTAATTGAAGAAGTGGGTTTTAGATTCACTTGCTGTGTATTTCATAACCTTATAATGAAACACAATCCCTAAGAAGATCCAAATAGACTTAAGCATTTCAATTAGTGTAAAACCCTTTGCAACTAATCTTGCTATGAAATATCTCTTTATTAGTGCAAAACCCTTTGTCACTAATCAAGCCTTTTATTTCGGATTTTCATGGCTCTAAGCCTTATATTGAGTTGTGACTTAAACACTCTCATGTAAGTCATATGTTTATTACTTTCCAGAAGTAATCAACTTGAATCAAACAATTTCTTTGTAAGTTATAAGCTCTTTACTTTCTTAAAAGTAGCATGAATTCATCATTTTTAACAAGTGACGAATTTAACCTCCTAGGTTTTAAAGAAACAATATTTTACACAAAACGTCTCATGTATCCAAGAAAGACCAGTTTCTTGCGACATAACATTCTCTGTGGCATTCTTTGTGGCTCTTGAATAATTTCTCCCACTCTGTCTTCTAAAAATAAACTTGTATTTTAGAAAGAAAACTGACTTCATGAGCCGCAAACCCGTCGTGCTCGTGATAATTGCAAGGGAAAAATGAGCATTTGTTTCTTGTGAAAAACTTACAACCATGGTACCCTTACCATTTCATATCTCATATGATTCGATTTAGTGGAAAAATAATTTTAGACAAAATGATGAAATCCCCAAAAGGATCAAGTAACTCAAAGTAACTTGATTGAAGTCCAAACCATATCGAATAGCGTTTGATTTCTTATCCATCCACACATTATTTCATAATGCGTGATAAGAGAGATTAACTTGTGATACTATATCACATTTCCTTTGGCTTATATCAAAGTCTTCACTTTGATAATCCCATCACGACTAAATCGTGATTTCTTTAACTCTTTAAACTTCTTTAAAGATTTTTCTATTTACCTTATTAAGTTAACACTTTAGCGTCAACTTAAATCGTTGGTAAAAGAGAATGATCAACCTATTTTGGATCAATGATTTACAACCTCGATCTCCTTTTCAACCAAAAGGCACGAGACATCTTGCTTTGAATACAAGATACGCATATACCATTAACAATCTAATGGTTTCAAGAGTACTCGATAACTCTTTACGTTCATCATTCCAAAATTTAAGGTTTAATCTTGGGTTACCAATTTGAATCTTACATCATCTACATGATATATCATTCTAGTTTGTTTTAGAATATAATCACCTTGATAATGGGCTAGCCATACATCAAATCGTGGTGTATAGGGTCACAAAAGTGAAAACCCTTTTTGTATCTTAACAAGTTTATATTCTTATTTAGAGTTTATGCACTTAATAGTCACAATTAAGTACAACTTTAAATCCAAAAACTAGATTGAGTACACAATTACTCTATCTCTCGACATTATTGTTGCTAGTCGTCATATTCTAATCATCCTATGTATCAAGTACAATGATGAAAACCTCCACTTGTTTCTAATATTGATTGAAGTGGTACTAGCAAAATTTATGTTTAATCAAATAAACATTTAAAGAATAAGGTCCTATTAGATGTCCCACAACTAATTTGTTGATTCTTCAATAATTTGGGGTAGTTTCCTTTCTGGTGTCCAACATTTAAGACAATGGAAACTTATTGGTCGGAATTGATAGGTTTAGTATCGTCATTCTCAACAACTTTACCTTTAACATTACCTTGTATCAATTCCATACTAATTTTACTTCTTTAACCTCGTCCTCACCTTAACAGTTTAAGAGAATGCTCCCACTCATTTCAATGAGTCTTTACTTAGAGAAGCAAAGGTGAATCTTATAAAGATTACTCTTCAATTCAATCGTTTTAGTCTTAAAACGTTCATTGAAGTGGTTGCGTTATTTTGGTCAATTACGAATTCTGACAAAACTAATTACCAAAACAATTTATTGCTTCAAGGTACTTAATTCAATTAAGTATATGAAAAACAATCCATTGTAAGTAGATGTGTTAGTCTAGAATCAAAAACCTGTTTGATAATGAATAACATTAATCTATACTCCTTGCAAGAGATCCTTAGCAATGGTTAAAACGAGGTTTTTAGAAGAAAAATTCAAATTTTGTCTTTAGTAACGATGTTTTAATGGAGATTTGAATCGAAATGATATCGTATATGAATTGTGGTAAAGAAATAGAACAATATGATAACGGAATAATGGAAAACTTGACATTTATCGTTTTATTAATACTTGTAAATAACAAGTAAAGCATTTACATAGTGACCTCTACCCAACTATGATAAATGATTCCAAGACCCAAATTCATATCAACTTAGGCACGGGGTAGCCGATGCAACCTTCATCAATATAACTCGGTAGATTAACCTTTTAATCGATTCTACTTTTAGAACTCTTGATCGATAAAATTACTCTAATGTTTATCTATAGCCCAAAACACATTAACAAGGGCACGGGGTAGCCGATGCAACCCTTATCAATAACTTTTGTTGAGTTCAATCCAAATTTCGAATAAATGTGTCCATTATCCAAACCCACATTAACTTAGGCACGGGGTAGCCGATGCAACCTTTATCAACATGAATTCGGTGGATTAGACATTTATCACCCACTTCCCCTACGTAACAAGGTTTGTACCCCGGGGTAGCCGAGCGCACTCCCTCGCGAAATAGGTTTTCATGGTTTCTACTATTTGGTAAGGCTATGTCTCAATTAATTGTTTTAGCGAGAGGTCATGTCAATTTATTATCTATCACGTTTTAAGTGAACTAAAGCGGTGAACTACGATAATTCGAATTGACACGGTCGATAAACTCGATAAAATAAGGATGCATGTTTAGTTATGGCGATTTAGCGATGCATGTGACATAAAATAAAATGCAAGCATAAAGATAAATAAATCATAGTATGGCCTTTCCTAAAATAGAAAAACTATTTAACTATTACATATTCGGAAACCAACTCCATTGGTCCCTTGAACTTCGGTTGTGGCACGCATCTCGAGGTAACACCGTCTTTATGTATCGCCATTCTTGAAGAAATCCGTCTTTTGGAACTCCGGAATGAATAAAATTACATAATAAATTACATAATTTCCTATTATACATTTGTAACTAAAATGAAATAAATCTATTAAATTACAAAACGGTGATACGAGATCACAAAAAAATTACAACCGAATCGATATTCCCATACATTTCGGGAAATACCAATTAAAATCTAAGGCCATACTAAGTAAAATTACATAATTCAAAAATTACATAAATTAAAATTATGACAATCATAAAGAAAATGCAGCATTATAATATGTATGAACATGCTCAATTTTATGCTAAATCACCTTTAATTAGCCAATATCGTATATTACTCGGTTTTTACGGATTTGCGTGATTTCAACATTTTATAATCACAAAAATGCATAAACTCATATTTATGCATAAGTTAATTACCCTAACCTTTTAGGACTCAAAATTTAGTCTTCACTAATAATTTGACCATAATTAACCAATATATTATAAAATTGTTCATAGATGGACCAAAAATTACAAAAATAAGCTATTAAACTTCAAATAAATCACAAAATTTCAAATAAATTTGAAATTTGAAATTTAAACTCATGAACATTCTGGAAAAATTCCATGACACTCATAATGTTCAAAATCTCAGGTTAAAAATTTCGAAAATTTTCCGGAAAAACAATGTTGCGGTTTATCGATTTTTAATAAAATAATCATAAAAACATGGAAAAATTATTTTCACTAACTTTCAATTTTAGATCTGAAAAATATGATAAAATGCAACATTAGACGTTTTTCTTATGTCATAGATTATGTTTTATTAATTTTCAACTAATAATGTCACTATTTATGCTATTTTTCTTCAAAAATCCATAAATCATGCAAAAAGACTTCTTTATAGCCAATTATTTTACACACATCTTGTAAAATTGCATGTGACAACATATTAACTTTCTATGACCAAATTCGAAATTTAACTCATATTAACCTATTTTTCACCTAAATCCGAATTTAATAATGAAAAATTCATTTTTCGAGCATAACAAGTCCAAAAATTATGAAACTTTACAGGTTATCTCAAAATAATATATGTAACAACATATCCAAAAACCAATGAAAAATTCGAAGTATAGCTATTTTTAGACCAAAAATGACATTTTTACTCATAAAATCACATTTAAATGCCATTATTGTAAATTATGAACAATAAAAATCCGAAAAATTAACCAAAATATCCCAAAACACTTTAGGACCAGAAATATTAACATGCATGTAATAATTTCGTGATATATCATAATAACACAAATTTTACAAGTTTTATTTGTTATTCTTATAACTCGGAAAAACTTTTAACCAATTTGCATGCAAACAACCGTGGCTCTTGATACCGATTGAAGGAAATGTAGATCTATATACATACTAACATACTCATATATGTCGAAATTAATTTGTCATAAAATTAAATACGGATTTTATGCATGCAAACAATATGAAAAATGGAGGAGAAATCATGTTCTTACATATGGATTTTCGGTTCATGGGCACAAGAGAGATCACCTTTCTCTCTTGTTCATGAGCTTATAATGATGGATGATATTCCAAGATTCCAAGTATAGAAATCCTCCTTTGATTGCACCCAAGACTCACCCTTAAACTAGTATACTAATTAACTAGATTAATACACAAGTATCCTTAAAATGATTCTAATATAAGTATTACTACTACACTAGTAATGATGTTTTGATATTAGAAATGATGAACAATAACATTTGTATCTCCAAAACTTGTTGGAGAATAGTAGAGAGAAGGAGGAGCAAAAGCTCTTGCATGTTCTAATAGAATGAATGACCAAGTAAAATAAGAGACAAAAACTCTAAATCTAGAGTTGGGAAAACGGATGGAAGAGCCAAGGGGAACAAAACAAAACATTTGGAATCTCCTTTTTACTTTTGCTCTTATCAAAACTTGGGTGTATGTGTTCAAGAAAGGTAGGTACAAAGATTTATAAAAATGTTATCACATAACATAAAATAATCACTACCCATTACTTAACACACAATTTCGGTCCATATATAATAAAATGGACTACCATTTTATTTTGTCAATTTGTCATTTGTCACACAATATGTCACATGTAGTATTTTACATGTTATTAATTAATTTAATGCATATTTATCCCATAAATATCATTTTACGAATTAATTAAATTACATATAATAAATTGACTAGTGATACTTGATCACATAAATAAAATGGGTCATAAAATTATAATTCACAACATCTTGTAATTATAATTAACCATTCATTCTTATCTCAATTGTTTCTCAAACAATATGCTATTTTAGTAATAAAGCATTTATTACTAAAATGAATCTTATTTAATCCCATTACAACAAGATATCAATTTTCTCTCTCACAAGTAAATTGTTCACTTTTAAGGAATTGATTACCTCGTATCGTCATACAATTAATCAATTTATCCATTAAGGGAATTGTCCTTTAGGTGTGACCTTAAGGAATCAACTGACCACCACCATCACACGACAGTAATGTCAAACTCTAGTCAGCCAATCATTACCGATTAATGACGGTCAGTCGACTGTATAAATAATCATCCCTCATGTATTCTTTGTATGAGATTTAATAATGATATTTAAATCATGTGATCGCACTATTGTTGAGGACACATTTCCCAACACCCAAAGCAGGACGGGCGTCCCACAAAACAGGATGAGCGTGTTGGGGTTGGTGTCCTTAACAGTTAGTGCAAGGACTTATAAATCTCTAAAAGGATCAAAGGGCATACTTTTGGTATTATTATCAGTTGATCCACGTTTATCAATAACCGTTGGCTTGCTAGATAAGTTTGACGTTATTGTCATACAGATGGCGGTGATCAACTGGTCCCTAAAAGTCACACCTATAGGATACGTTTGAGAGACGTGACAGTATGAAAATATAGTCATGTAGATGCCAATTTTGACTAACCAGTTAGTCTGAGTTATTTGACTAATATTTAGTCAAAATGTGATGTTGAGATATTATATTTAATACGGATTAAATATTATGGGCTAAGGCAAATTAACCAGTTAATTCGTAAAATTGAATATAAACGTTTTATATTTAATTAAATGTATATTGAATATAATTATACAATACTGTTTTGTCGGACATGTATTAATCATTCAGCTAACCCGTATTATTAGTTGATGCCTTAATTTCCGATAACCGATAACAGTTTATAATCAGACCGTGTCATATACATTTAGCAATTGGGATTCGGACCACTAGTTTATATGAAGAGGAAATGAGAAAGCCCATTAGGCTCCCTCTCACTCGGTTTGGCCGAACCATTCATAGACAAAAGGGGAGCTTCTCCTCTTGTCTAACCTAATTGATTTTTGCTAATCAAAATTAGGGTTTTGGGAATTGTGCCTCTCAGAACTCGGATCTCACATCCAACACAACTCACAAAAACTATCCTCTCAATATTGCAAAGGCAATTAGAGGATTTGATCTAGCACAAGGGCATATCTCGGACTATCTTGGGTGCATCGTTTAGGAGGAGGTCTAATTTGATCTCTCATTGCTTTATTGCACTAGGACCGAAGGTTATTTCTAATCTTTATCGATTCCTTGTTATTTTCGTTTTATGACTAATAATCACATGTAAATTTTGCGTTATAGTCCTTTAATTAAAGGGTAGTATACGGATATTACCCCACAAGTGGTATCAGAGCGAGGCCACGTAATTTTTTCTATGTGATTTTCATTAAACGATTTTTGAATCGGTAATTATTTGCATAAAAATCATCTCGGCTGAATTTTTTTTACACGGCACAAAATTTTTTTTGTTCTCGGCAACTATTTTTTTTTTGCGTTCTTTTTGTGTTTTGTGCCTTGGGATCCGTGTCATGTTTACACGGTGTGAGTTGTTGCTAATCTAGTTTTCGATTTGATCTTTTCATATTGTTCATGTAATCGATATTCATTACAATACGCTAAAGATCTATCAGTTGTTTGCTTAAAATTGTTGAAACCGTGTGGCTGCTTGTTGGTCTCGGCCAATTTTTGTCACGGCTTTTTTTTTCTGTTGAAAACCGTGTGGCTTTTAAGTTTTACGGCCTGTTTTCAATTTTTTTTGCCTTGGTTTTCGTGCCTCATGGTTATTGCTAGATCAGACGATCTCTTGTTTTGTTTTCGTTTCGTTCTTCACATGTTGTAATTATAACCGATAATGATTGCAATATGTTGAAGATGTTACAATTGTATTTTGTTTTAATCCGGATTAGAATAAATTGCAATTGTGTTTTAATCAAACCGTTTTGTTTTGATCTTTAGTTGCTCACGATTTGAGCCGTGTAATTTTTTTTTTTTTTTGGATTTTTAATGCTCTCGGTTTATCACTGCTTTTAAAAAAAAAAAAAAAAAAAAATTTAATATTAATCTTATTCACGTTCAAGAAGATAAAAAAAAAAAAAAAAAAAAAAATTTTTTTTTTTTTTTTTCGGCCCCTTTATAGCATAAAACGTTTTTTTTTTATGCTCTCGCTTGATGGTGAAACGGTTCACCCACGAACAATTAAATTACTTTAAAACAATTTAAAGTAACGGATTATATCGAATTAAAATTAAGTTGATGAAGCGGTTTTGTCACATAATTTTGATTATCTTTGGTGGTTTGGATAAATTTAACATAATTACGGAATTATGTCACGAATAAATTTAATTTTTAGTTGATGCATTTTATTTATCGTCAATTTTGAATGTTTTGAATGCCTTTTATTACGTATTTATTTAATTTTGCAAACGGTTGTAACTTAGTGTGGCCTTAGTAGAACGTGTTACCGTAATGATGGAACACGGTCGTGGTTGTATTTTGAGATCTCGTATCTCCATTTTTATTTCTTTTAATTACAGTTTTTATTTAGAATGTAAATAGGTTTATATTTGTAAATTTAAAATTGTAATTTTTGAGAAGACCAAAGATGGAGACCGGATGCTCACTCCCGCTACATGGATCAAGATGGAACATCAAGACAAGCTTCTCGGGTCCAACGGTGGATTCCAAAGTTGTTTTATGTTCTTTTTATTAGGATAGGCCACACTAGGAATTTATTTTTACGTATTGCATTCATTTATTTATTTTTCGTAACGATAATATGCATCATATTCCGCCTAAAAACCAAACCACCTACTTATTGCATGAAAACTGACACATATAGAGGTCACGAGTTAGTTTTCTTTGACATTCTCATGTCACACGATTTTAAGCCATCACCTAAATTGATTCATTCACGCAGACGCTAGTTATTCGTTCACTTAAAATGAATTATAATTAAGTTGATGGGATCTTCCTCGTATAAACCAAAATTGAGAACGGTCTTTATAGGTCAAACTCCAATGAGTCCCTTCTTCGTCGGTAGGCATACTTTGACCCCTTCTACGTCGGGTAAGTTGGAACCGATTGACCTATTTTATCTCAACACTATGGTCACTCGTACGATCCTGTGACTATGGTGGACTATAGATAGGATTTACGGAAATCTATCGACCAAGAGTTCTTCTGGAAGAATTAGCTAAACAGTTGGCTTATCAATTTACAGAAATTGAGTCTTGGGATCACTTGTATCATTCTTGAGGGAGATCAATTATGCAAGTGCATTGAGTCTACATGTTAAAATTAATTTTAAATAGACTTAAATCACCTCGATGAGTTGCTTATTTCGTTTTGTTTTTCTTTCTTTTTCAATGTAGATCACGAACTTTTAAACTGCTAATAACAAATGGCTGGTTCTACCGATAACCCAATGCCAAGTGCCACATTGGACCGTGAGTCCGGCCGGATCTTCATGAATCGGATGAATCGTCTACTCGATCGAAGAATGATGGATCAAACTTCGCGGACCGGGAGGCGGCATTACGGAATCTGCCGCCGCCGACGGAAGCTCAAATATCTCTTGGAGCCCATCCCGGCAAACCCAGGTCCCACGGCTAGAGCTGCTGAAATCACCAAGTTTAATGATTTATGTATGGAAGCGGGTGCGATTAAAAACGTACTCATTTTTGCAATGGAACCCAATTTGCAGAAACGCTTCATAGCCCATGGTGCAAACAAGATTTTCACCACGCTCACCAAGGAATTCTCGAAAGCACCGAGAATCGTGACCTATGAGCATACCACTCGCTTCTTTGATGCGAGACTCCAGAAGGGCCAACCGGTTAGCCCACACATTCTCAGCATGATTGAGAATGTCGAGAAACCGGAGACCTTTAATCGTAACATCAGCGAGAACATTGTTATCGACCGCATACTTCACTCACTCCACGATGGTTATTCGCAATTTAGAGCGAATTACTATATGAATGATTTGAAGAAGACTCCCCATGAATCGCACTCCCTTCTCGTACGGCACCGAGAAGGACATGAAGTTCAGTGGGAGCATGAAACAGAATGTTCTCGTTGTGTCAAACAAGGGCAAGGGAAAGGTAAGGGCAAAGCTCGTGCAAACCTAGCGAGAGGTAAAGCGAAGTTTAAGAAGTCGGGTTCAGGAAAGAGTGGTCCTGGTGAGTCGAGCAACTCATCAGGCGCGACAAAGAGCAAGAAAGAAAACATGGAATGCCATCATTGCCACATGACTGGGCATTGGAGACGCACATGTCCTGTTTATCATGAGGACTTAAAGGCAGGTCGTGTTAAACCTATTGGTATGTCTTCTTCTTCTTCTACTTTTATTCATATGATTGAGATTAACCACGCAAGTTACGGAACTTGGGTACTTGATACTGGTTGTGGTTCTCATCTGTGTAATCATGTGCAGGGGCTCCGAAACATCGAACCCCTCGTAAAGGGTGAGGTGGACTGCGTGTCGGGAATGGAGCAAGAGTGGCTGCCATCTCAAAGGGGACATATGTGATCCAGCTTCCTAGCGGATTTGAGTTGTCATTATATGATTTGTTATTATGTACCTAGTCTTTCGAAAAACATTATTTCAGTTTCTGCACTTGACAAACTTGGTTTTTCATTTGTAATAGAAAATAATGCTTGCATTTTCTCTTTACACGATATGATTTATGGCAAGGCAGTCTCCATGAACGGAATTTATGTTTTAGATCAGACCACGGAAATATTACACGTAATGAATAAAAAGTTAAAGGTTGGTGACAAAGATCAAACGTATCTATGGCACTGCCGTATGGGACACATTAATGAGAAACGCAAAAAAAAACAGCTCATCAAAAATGGAGCTATCTCGGCCTTTGATTTTCAATCATTTGGCACGTGTGAATCATGTCTCATCGGTGAGATGACTCGTATTTCCTTCAAAGGTGTTGGAATGCGCGCTGCTGACCTATTAGGACTCATACACACGGATGTATGTGGACCTATGTCAATCACCGCACGAGAAGGCTATAGGTATTTCATCACTTTCACGGACGATTTAAGTAGATATGGCTATGTCTACTTAATGAAGCATAAAAGTGAATCCTTTGAGAAATTCAGAGAATACCAGAATAGGGTACATAACCTATTGGGTAGAAAGATTAAAACACTACGTTCAGATCGTGGTGGCGAGTATCTTTCTCACGAGTTTGATCAACACCTCAAGGACTGTGGGATTGGCCTACAGTTAACTCCACCTGGAACACCTCAATTGAATGGAGTGTCCGAACGGAGAAATCGAACCTTACTTGAAATGGTTCGATCCATGATGAGTCACACGGTTTTACCTGATTCATTATGGGGTTATGCTCTTTTGTCAGCCGCTCTAATACTTAACCGAAGTCCGTCTAAAGCTGTTGACAAGACTCCATATGAACTATGGAAGGGAACGGTCCCTAACTTGTCCTTTATACGGGTTTGGGGCTGCGAGGCTTATGTCAAGTGGAGACACGAGGATAAGCTCGGCCCGCGATCGGTCAAGACATACTTTATAGGTTATCCTAAAGGAACACTTGGTCATTACTTCTATTCGCCAACCGAACAACGTGTTTTTGTTGCGGCTAGTGCGACATTCTTAGAGAAGGAATTTCTCGAGAATGCAAAGAGTGATAGAACCTTCGACCTGTCGGAGGTTCCAGAACCAAATACCGAGCAACTATTGGAGGAACCTATTCCTTCAATCCCGGTTGCGGTTAACATTCCTGAGGAACCTAGAAGGTCGGGAAGAGTCTCTATTCCTCCAGACAGATACATTGGTATGGTCGAGGAACATGACATAGATGACGTTCTACTCTTAACGAGTAGTGAACCGCAACCTATAAAGGTGCCATGACCAGTTCTGACTCAAAGCTATGGCTTGAGGCCATGCAATCCGAGATGGACTCCATGTATGAGAATAACGTGTGGGATCTTGTTGACTTACCTGCTAAGGTTCGTCCCCTTCAATGCAAATGGCTTTACAAGATAAAGCATTCTGTGGAAGGTCAACAAGATATATACAAAGCACGACTAGTTGCTAAAGGTTTCACCCAAGTGCCAGGTTTGCACTATGATGAGATTTTTGCACCCGTAGTCATGCTGCGTTCCATTCGGATTATCTTAGCGATTGCCGCTTTTCATGACTATGAAATTTGGCAAATGGACGTGAAAACCGCCTTCTTAAACGGCTTTTTGGAGGAAGAGTTGTACATGGTACAACCCGAAGGTTTCATCGATCCAGTGCATCCTAAGAAAGTGTGCAAGCTTAAGCGTTCCATTTATGGACTTAAGCAAGCATCAAGGAGTTGGAATCATCGCTTCGACCAAGTGATAAAAGAAAATGGATTTACTCGATCGGTCGAGGAACCATGTCTATATATCAAGTCGAGTGGGAGCAAGATTGTCT
This sequence comes from Silene latifolia, assembly GCF_048544455.1. Classification (NCBI taxonomy): domain Eukaryota; kingdom Viridiplantae; phylum Streptophyta; class Magnoliopsida; order Caryophyllales; family Caryophyllaceae; genus Silene; species Silene latifolia. The sequence continues at coordinate 119,528,402 of NC_133534.1, forward strand.
TCCTAATATTGTATGTTGACGACATACTCCTGATTGGGAATGACATACCTCTCTTAACTTCGGTGAAAGTATGGTTGAAGAACCATTTCCAGATGAAAGATCTGGGTGAGGCACAAAGAATTCTAGGCATCCGTATCTATCGAGATAGATCACGACGGATGCTATCTCTCAGTCAGGAGTCTTACATAGACAAAGTCCTAGAGAGATTCAGCATGACTAACTCCAAGAAGGGGTTCCTCCCTATGGCTCCAGGGGTGCATTTGAGCAAGTCTCAGGCACCAGAGACACCGGAAGAGAAAGAGCGCATGGCACGGATTCCTTATGCCTCGGCAATAGGATCTATCATGTATGCCATGATATGCACACGTCCGGACGTGGCATATGCATTGAGTATGACAAGTCGATTCCAACAGCATCCAGGTGAATCACATTGGCTGGCTGTCAAGAACATTCTTAAGTACCTACGGAGGACTAAAGATTGGGCATTGACTTATGGAGGCGAACAAAAGCTATGCGCAACCGGTTACGCAGATGCTAGTTTCCAAACGGATCGAGATGACTCAAAATCTCAGTCTGGATTCGTTTTTACTCTTAATGGCGCTGCAGTCAGCTGGAAGAGTTCCAAGCAAACAGTTACAGCAGATTCTACGACTGAGTCCGAGTACTATGCCGCGTCTGAAGCTACAAAGGAAGCGATATGGATGCGTCAATTCTTACATGGACTATCCGTAGTGCCAAGTTCGAATGACCCGATCACCATCTATTGCGACAATAGTGGTGCCATCTTCCAAGCTAAGGAGCCTAAGTCTAGCAACAAGTCTAGATATGTACAACGGAAAGCTCATCTAATCCGGGATTACGTGGAGCAAAAGGAAGTAGTGATAGAAAAGATTGCTACGGATAATAACATAGCAGATCCTCTCACTAAAGCATTACGACAAGATAAGCATGAAGGGCACGTTAATTCCATGGGAATCAAACGTGTTCCTGAGTTGTAGTACTCTTTTATGGATCAGATTCATTCCCTTTTGTACTTTATACAACATCATCGTTTTGATATTTATATATATTTTGTTTTTCATGTGGAATTGTGCGACAATTTTTGAACACCACAAAGTGAACTGAACGAACATTATATTTTTCAGTCCTTAATTGCCCACATGAGCTGATAACTCTGGCAATTATTTTGTGACGTTGGTTGATGGTGGGTTCAACGAGCCATAAGTCAACCGGTTGACTGACCAATCACAGAGGCGATTTATACGGATATTTCGTAGGACACAATTGTGACATCGACGTGGAGTCCTAAATGTTTTAAAACATTCGTTGCCCGGTCGTGGATAGGACTTCCATGGTGATCCTAAGAGTCGATTCTTTTAACTATCGACTGTCTCTTGAGACTAAGGCAGATTTTGGGTGACTTTGGTTTCTTTCTCACGGTCATCCGTAACAGGGGGCCAAGTAGATCTTTTCTGGGTCATTTCATGATGTGCTTAGATCGGAAGGAGTCGAGTTGAAGGAAATATTCAGCCTTTATCAGGTACTCGATATTTCTCAGGGCCACTCGAGGAGTCAGAATCGAAATGCATGGCCATGCTCGGATACGGATTCGTTTTATCAGTTAAGTTACTCTCTAGTCTAGGAAACCACTCTAGATACAGATCGATTGTAAAATACGACCTTTGTGGATCCAGATCTGCAAATTGTTTTACATTGAGTCGGAGAAATTTTAAATGAATATGAGAATCGGTTATCGCACATACACTTGTACGGACAAGTGGGAGTTTGTTGGAGCTTGTGTCCTCCAGTTAGTGCGGATAACGTCATTGCACATACACTTGTACGGACAAGTGGGAGCTTGTTGGGGTTGGTGTCCTTAACAGTTAGTGCAAGGACTTATAAATCTCTAAAAGGATCAAAGGGCATACTTTTGGTATTATTATCAGTTGATCCACGTTTATCAATAACGGTTGGCTTGCTAGATAAGTTTGACGTTATTGTCATACGGATGGCGGTGATCAACTGGTCCCTAAAAGTCACACCTATAGGATACGTTTGAGAGACGTGACGAGTATGAAAATACGAGTCATGTAGATGCCAATTTTGACTAACCAGTTAATCGAGTTATTTGACTAATATTTAGTCAAAATGTGATGTTGAGATATTATATTTAATACGGATTAAATATTATGGGCTAAGGCGAATTAACTGATTAATTCGTAAAATTGAATATAAACGCTTTATATTTAATTAAATGTATATTGAATATAATTATACAATAATGTTTTGTCGGACATGTATTAATCATTCAGCTAACCCGTATTATTAGTTGATGCCTTAATTTCCGATAACCGATAACAGTTTATAATCAGACCGTGTCATATACATTTAGCAATTGGGATTCGGACCACTAGTTTATATGAAGAGGAAATGAGAAAGCCCATTAGGCTCCCTCTCACTCGGTTTGGCCGAACCATTCATAGACAAAAGGGGAGCTTCTCCTCTTGTCTAACCTAATTGATTTTTGCTAATCAAAATTAGGGTTTTGGGAATTGTGCCTCTCAGAACTCGGATCTCACATCCAACACAACTCACAAAAACTATCCTCTCAATATTGCAAAGGCAATTAGAGGATTTGATCTAGCACAAGGGCATATCTCGGACTATCTTGGGTGCATCGTTTAGGAGGAGGTCTAATTTGATCTCTCATTGCTTTATTGCACTAGGACCGAAGGTTATTTCTAATCTTTATCGATTCCTTGTTATTTTCGTTTTATGACTAATAATCACATGTAAATTTTGCGTTATAGTCCTTTAATTAAAGGGTAGTATACGGATATTACCCCACAGAGCGTCCATCAGAGGAGGTTGTGCGTCCCATGCCAGGACATGAAAGGAGTTGGACTTCATTTAAGGGGCTTAATCGTCATTTAAGCCCTTAGTTAACCTAATACTTGCACTTATTATAAATACTCCCTTGTAATAGGAGATTAGTACCAAGTTATTTTAGATTAAAACAAGTTATTTAGGAGATTAAACATCAACTTAGCTCAATTACTACTTTAATCCTTCCTTACTTATTGTTCAAGTATTCTTAGATCTAGTTGGGTAATTGAAGATTATTTGGGTTTATAGGAGAATTGACAACTCTTCAGCATCAATCAAGTTTTCTTCTATTATTCTTTGCTTTCTATTTGATCATTTAAGTTGGTACCATTGTTAACATATTTTCCATGATAATGAGTGAGTAGTTCCTTAGGATTAGGGGAGTTAATCATGGGGTATATCTATACTTAATAAGTTCATATGAATGCTTGCTTGTTGTAGTTTCAACTTATTATGTACATGTTATGCTTGATGAAGTGCTTGATTGACAACCTAGCATGATTCTCTGATCCTTTCAACAAGACTTGTAAGACATAAACTAACTCAAGGCTTGTTAGACCACGTATATAGTTGAATAGGGAGGATTAAGTCATTGTAGGTGTTGTAAAGTTGTGACCGACTCGGCTTCGAGACCCAAAACTCCCAAGGAATTATAAGATATAAAGTAACTCAATTCTTTTACAACAATAAATTGCTTGCATCTATGTGACTTATTTAGGTGATCTCGTCATGATTCCCATATGAACCTATGAAACCCTAGTGCTTTAATCAATTGTTTACAAACTCTATTTGCTTTCTTTGCTTTACTTTCATTTATTTACTCTTCCTTTGTTAAGTAGTTTAGATTGCAAATCTCAATATCAACCCAAAATGTGACACTAAAGACATAGCTATTTACAACCGATAAGTCAATATAGTACCCGTCCCTTGGGATCCGACATTTACTTACCGGTCTACTAAGAGTAGTTTGTTGAGAATATAAATATTGTTTTATTGAGAGCATAGACGACGCACAAAGTTTCCCACATGAAGCATCTCTCCCACCCTTTTTTTCGTCCTTTAAGCCGAGAATTACCCCTTCTCCAAGCCATGAACCCGTGTCATTTTTAAGCCTACATTCACCCTAAGATCTAAAGCCTTCCAAACCCTCCAAAATATGTTCATTTTATCAGCCAAAAACGAGCCCTTTCTCCCTCTACAAGTCATTTACAAACCGTAAATTTGTACTCCTATAAATACTGTTAGAAATCTAGATCTCTATAATCAACATATTCATATATGTTATAATTTTAATTTAGTCATAAAATTAAAAGGTGATATTATGCATGCAAACTACAAAATAAATAAAGAAGAAATCATCATCTCACATTGATATTTCGGTTTATATGGGCACAAGAGAGTTCTCCTACTCTCTTGTTCTTGAGCTTTCCTTAGTGGATGAACAAGGATTCAAGAAGAGAATCCCTCCCAAAAGTATTATACCCAAGATAACAACTTAATAAAATTAATATTATTATTACTAGAATAATACTAATTTTGTATTAAAATTGACCCAAAAATATTATTGGACTCTCTATTATTTCGGTTAGAGAGAAGGAAGAGAATGAAGAATTTTATCTTTCTAAAACTCTAATTTTAGATGAATAAATGAATGAATATCATACACTAACAATTAGTAGTGTATAAGGTAAAAAGATGAGAAAAACCCATGGTTTTTCTCCTCTTAAAATCGGGTGGAATGGGGAAGGGAAGGGAGCCAATGCATGAGCAAGGTGCTCTTCACAAGAGGCACTAGGGTTGCATGGCTAGGTCTAGAAGGAAATGATTATGTTTACCACTAACATAATCAACATAATATCTTCCTAATACTGCCCTTAATTTCGGTTTACATGGATAAAATGGACTCCATTTTATCTTTGTCAAAATGTCCATTTGTCATATGTCACATGTCACATGTCACATAAAATTGTTATGTATTTTTAACATATTAAAAATCAACGTATTAATAAAAATATGTCATATACAAAAATCGACTTAGTAATTCACAATTACTTGTACCAAAATATTTTACCAATTATAAATCACAACATCTTGTATTTATAATAATTTATTCATTCAAATGCAATTGCTTCTTTAAACAATAATTTCATCTAAGTAATAAAACAATTCGATTACTTAGACCGTATCTCATTTAATGAAATTACAATGAGACACGTAAATATTACTTCCAAAATCGTCCGTCAATTTTAAGTAATTTAATTGACCCGTATCGGCATGTGATCAATTAAATGATCAATTAAGTGTGTTACCCTTTAGGTATGACCTAAGGGGATCAACTGATCACCACCGTCGCACGACAGTAATGTCAAACTCTAGTCAGCCAATCATTACCGATATGTGTGGACCAGTTGACAGTAAAATATTACTTCCCAATTGTATTCTTTAAAATGAGACTTAAACATGTGATCTGTAACACCCCGTAATTTCGGACCATTATTATATTGCGGAAGTAATTTATTAATCAAGTTGAATTTAATATTAATGTATTTAAAGTAAAAATAATTCAAAGAAATATTATTTTATTATATTTTGAAGTAAAGTATTTATTTTGATAGTTTCGAAATGTTTAAAAATAGTTTAAACCGTGTAAAAATCTTTTAATTCGAAATAAGGGCATATCGGGAAAAAAATGACAACTCTTTTGAAAATTGGGCAAACGATTTTGGAAATGGGTCTTATGAGTACTCAATCTTCTTGTAATCTCGTGTTTAAGAGCTTTGGACTTGTCGGAATTTGCATTTGACAAACGGTTCTAATTGTTGTCGAAACGAGCCAAAACCGACTCATAAAATTCCGTCTCATCCCGCTCCTTTCCTCTCCTTTCCGCGGCACACCTCCCTTCCTCCTTTCTTTCTGATTTTTTTCTGGCCCAACCACATTACCTTGAACATTCTAAACAATTCCCAAATCAAAAACACCATTTTCATCTTAAACCTAAGCTTTTCTAAGGTAATTTCATCATAATTCACTCATTTCTAGTCCGATTTTCGTAAAATTTATATTTTCGGAATCCTCTCTTCAAGATCTACATCCTAGTATATTTTAATTTCAGTTTTCTTTATGTCGTTTTTGGCTGATTTTGGGCATAATTTCGATTTTTATGCTTATTGTTGTGTTTTTATTGTTTATTTAGGTGAAGATTTAGAGGACGAGTTTGGAGACTCGTATATAGTTGAAGATAGTGGTTAGTTGGCAGATTAGGGTTTGGTGTTCAAGGTGCTAATTGCTCATTTTGTTGCTAAAGGTAACATATTTCGAGTTACTCGACGAATTAATGTCACAATCTTGTTTTCTTGTATGATTTTGTGATTTTTATTTGAGTAGTTTATTTCACATGATAATATGGGTTAAATTCATGTCTAATTCATGTCTTTTGTTAGTTTAAGTTCACATATTAGTATGGAAATGAATTGGGAACGATTAATTGATGATTCAGACGATGTTAAACTGAACAAAAATGGAGAAATGGAGGGTTGGGGGTGGCGGCCAGCAGGCCCGGCAGGCCCAGGGAGGCCCACGGCAGGCCCTGGGTTGGCCCGGGTTTGCCCGTTGCTTGTTTCGCGGTTTTTCATGCATTATTTGTCGTTTCGGGTTTATTAATGTTATATTTAGTATAAGTAATAAATGGGTAATCTTTTGAAATGAATCATATTAGTAGTAAATATAATGTTGATGGTAAAATTATGTTTATATTGGTAGTTGCACATGTTAGGATAGATTATAATATGAAATTGTAATGAATAGGCTTAAAATGAATTTTATAGCGATAATTGTAATGTTTGGATGATTAATGAAAAAATCGAGCCTTGGTCCCTTTGATGAATCGATGTCAGTCAATTGTGTGATTGGTCAGCCGCAATTTAACCCGTACCTGTCGCAGGGCTGGGGTTGCGGGTAAAAATTCGGTTGGATGAAATTTTATATGAATTGGATAATCGGCCTTTTTCTTGTTTTAGGCCATTTATTAAGTTTTTAGTTCACATGTGTTGTTGGTTGAATTTAATAGTTTCCTATATTGTAGAAACGGCCCTAGATTCCCCGAAACCTTTAATATTGTTAATATTGCTAGAAATGGAATTGGTATTGAATACTTCTTGCAGGTTGTTGTGTTTGTCATAGATAGGTCTTTATAGTCTTTGACGAGTATATGTTCACTGCTTAATAGCCTTTGTGTTTCTGACTTGGTGGGATTATATCCAAGTTGGGGCATGACCTCGTTACTTATTTTGAGAGTAAGTGGTCAGCTTAAGTACTAGCCAACCCTTTGGTGGACTCCTTAGGGTACTCACTTTGTTTTAGAAAAATTGTGGGTCTTGGGTGCGGTGGTTTGTATCCGCATGTCTAGGTCTGCGCAGATTTTAGGCTAGGGTTGTGTTGTGTCTTGGCCATGTTTTGATAGAACCTCTTAGCCAAGATACCGGTTCGATTACCTTCCCTACCTCGTGGTATAGACTCGAGTTACAGAGTGACTATTGACCGTGCTAAGAACTTATGCCTGTCTTTGATATATTGCCCTTTCTTATATGATGATTTTATGAATTGTAATAGGTGAGATGTAAGCCGGTTACAATTGATAAAGTTTGGATTAATATTTGTTATATGATTCACATGATAGTTTACTTTGGTCAGTTTAGTGTTCATATGTTAGAATACTCGATAGTTAATTGAATTATTTATCATGTTGTTTACATGTTACATTAAATATGACATTTCGTGGCTTGGAGGACTCGAAGTTACTCCCCACTGAATTGTGGCTTTCGTGTTTGTATAAAATGCGATTGACAGGTTGATGATGTTTAGATGGGGTACACAGACGAGCTAGTGAGCAAAAGAACCTTGGACTTAGTTTGGCTATTTTTGTAGTAAACCTTTAAACTTTTGGTTGTGTTTATATTTTGAAGGGACATATGTCTCCCTCTTTTTCTTTGGTTTGTATCACTTTATTCTCGCAGCTTTAGCATAGTTATGTAAATTAGTTTGTTAGCATTTGCAGGTTTTGGCACCCTCCTCTTGGAAATGATTGTGAATGGTTTAGAAAAGTTTTAAAAATTGCAGGTTTTGTCTAGTTGAACCAATTACAAACATATCCTGTCAGTTTTTCTGTAGAATTTACGTGTTTATTTAACGCTAAGTATGAGGGTGTCACAGTTGGTATCAGAGCTAGTTGCTCCCGACGCACGTTTGTGCACCCCACTTAAAATCACTTGACCTTTAAATAATGAACTTGAGAGATGGGTAGGATGGGTAGATTTAGGATTTTATGTGGTAGTCTGTTTGTGATTGCTAATTGTTAGGTACTAATTAAATTTTCTCTTTTGAAAGATGGCTCCGCCAAGAAGAGTTGATGATGCTATTTTAGTAGTTCTTACTCAAATTCTCCAAAACCAACAAAATCAGCAGAATCAACAAGCTCCTTCTCCTCCCCCGCCTCCTCAGGGTACTCCAGGCACCTATACTTGGGTGGCTAATCAATTAACCCGAATCAACACTCCCACTTATGGTCGAGAGATTGATCCAGTTGCTCTTACGGGGTGGTTTCGGGAGTTAGAGAAAAGCTTTACGTTGTATGATGTTAAGAAGGAACATAAAGTGAAGCTGGCATCTCACTTCTTAGTACGAGAAGCAGATCGATGGTGGTCCATGACTGGGCCTACCGTTTCATCTGAACCGGGATTTGACTGGGAACGTTTCAAGGAATTAGTGGAGGCCCGATTCTATCCGCAAGAACTTAAACAGCAGAAGTTGAAGGGGTTCATGGAATTAAAGCAAGGAAGCCTTCCTGTTCAAACCTTCACTGATAAATTCAACGAGTTGGCTCATTATGCTACTAGATTGGTGAAGGATGACAATGAAAAAGCTTTCTTTTATCTTGAAAAGCTCTCTCCTAAAATCAAAAGCATGGTCCGACGGGACTCCACCAGCTTTGTTTCAATTTACAATGATGCTTTATGGGCTGAGAATTCCCTGAAAGACATTAAAAATGAAGCTCGTGCAACCAGTTCTAGTCTTGGCAAGAGGCCTTTATATCCATCTTCTAGGCCCTATACTCCTTCACCCAGGTTCACCTCTTCTCCCTCTGATCCAAACAAGAGGAGATTTGTTTCTACTGTGCAATTTAACCGGGGTGGTCAATCTTCAGCTCTTAACAACAATAAAGGTGCTAAAGACCGAGTGTGCTATAACTGCAAGAAACCAGCACACCCTGGTAAATGCTTCGTTGATCCTATCATATGCTTTTCTTGCAACAAACCGGGCCACAAGGCCAATGTTTGCCCGGAGAAGAAGGTGACGGCTCCTACTACTTCTGCTGCCCCAGTGAGGCCGAAAGGCCGGATTTTTGTCATGAGCCGAGCGGCCGAGGCACATCCGATATCATTCATTGGTACATTTTCTATTTTTGATGTTCCCTGTTTGGTACTATTTGATACGGGTGCCTCTTTATCTTTTATTTCAATAAAACTCTCCGATAAATTATCACTTGAATCATCACATGGAGAAAGCACATCTATATCCTTACCCTCTGGTGATGTCTTTTCCTGTTCTAAAATCTATCCGGAAATCCCTATTTCCATTGCGGGATCTATATTTCCAGCAAATCTTTTCCAATTTCCGCTTGAAGAATTTGATGTCATTTTGGGCATGGATTGGTTACATACTTATCATGCTCGATTTGAATGTCGGGACCAGAAAATAATTCTTACAAGCCCTTCAGGTCACCGTATGTCTTATCAAATGGTTAAAAGACAAACCGGTACTAAATTAATTTCTGCTATGAAGTTTGTCAATGCGATGAAAAAGGGTCATCAAGCCTTCTTGTGTATGGTGACTCCTTCAAATTCTTCCTCTCTGCCTCCTAAAGAGAATGTTCCTGTAGTATGTGAATTTCCCGATGTTTTTCCTGATGAGCTACCGGGAATTCCTCCTGAAAGGGAAGTTGAATTTACTATTGATCTTATTCCTGGTACCGACCCTATTGCTAAAGCTCCTTATAGGTGGCACCGTCTCGAAATGAAAAAGAGTCAAGGCTCATTGGATGATTTGATTGCCAAAGGTTTTATCCGACCTAGCTCTTCACCTTGGGGTGCTCCTGTTCTCTTTGTAAGGAAGAAGGATGGATCTATGCGGTTATGCATATATTATCGTGAACTTAACTGGGTTACTATCAAGAATAAATATCCTCTTCCTAGAATTGATGATCTTTTCGACCAACTCCGAGGTGCTTCCACTTTTTCTAAAATTGATCTTCGTTCGGGCTATCATCAAATTCCAGTCCGAGAAGCTGACATTCCTAAAACCGCCTTCAGTACGAGATATGGTCATTTCGAGTTTACAGTGATGCCATTCGGGTTGACCAATGCTCCAGCAGTGTTCATGGATCAGATGAACCGTACTTTCAGAGAACACCTTGACAAAGGCGTTTTAGTGTTCATTGATGACATCCTGATCTATTCTAAATCTGAAAAAGAACATGCCAAACACCTTCGTGTTATTTTAGAGATTCTGCGCCGTGAGAAATGGTATGCTAAATTCTCTAAATGTGAATTCTGGTTACCTAAAGTGACCTTCCTTGGGCACGTCATTTCGAAAGAGGGCGCTATGGTAGATCCTGCCAAAATTGAAGCCGTTGTTGATTGGAAAAGTCCGACCAATGTTTCTGAAATCCGTAGTTTCCTTGGCTTGGCGGGTTACTATCGGCGGTTTATGAAGGATTTTTCAAAGATTGCTAGGCCGATGACTCGATTCTTTCAAGAAAGAGTCTAAATTTGTGGTCTGAGGAGTGTGAAAATGCCTTCCAGGAATTGAAAAAGAGGTTGACTACCGCTCCGGTGTTGACCTTACCTGAAGAAGGAGTGGACTTTGATGTTTACTGTGATACTTCTAAGCATGGTATAGGTTGTGTCTTGATGCAAAAAGGGAAAGTCATTGCGTATACCTCTCGACAGCTTAGAGTTCATGAAGTTAACTACCCGACTCATGATCTTGAATTAGCTGCGGTGGTGCATGCTTTAAAGATTTGGAGACACTACCTCATTGGAGTCCATTGCAACATCTATACCGACCACAAAAGCCTGAAATATCTCTTTACCCAAAAAGAGCTGAACATGAGACAAAGAAGATGGTTATCACGAAGGAAAAGCTAATGTGGTGGCTGATGCTCTTAGCAGAAAATCCTGTCATTCTTTGAATTCTTTTCGGGAATTACCTCCTGAACTTGCTTTAGAACTTCAAAAATTAGGAGTAAGCCTTGTAAAAAGGGGCTCTAATCATCTTAATGCCATGTCAGCCGAACCTGACTTCTACCGTGAGATCCGTGCTTGCCTTTCCAATGATCCTACTTTCAAATCCATTCGAGCTAAAATTCAACTTGGGCAAGTTAAAGATTGTAAGATTGATGATGATGGGTATCTTCGTTATCATGGTAGAATCTATGTTCCAGAGGCAGCTGATTTGAGAAAAAGAATTCTTGATGAGGCACACCTCTCTCCTTACTCCGTTCATCCGGGAGGTACCAAAATGTACAAAGATTTGAGATTACAATTCTGGTGGCCTAGGATGAAGATTGAAGTTATGGAGTATGTCAGTAAATGCCTCACCTGCCAGAAAGTAAAGATAGAGCATCAAAAGCCCGGGGGTTTGCTTCAACCCTTGGATGTTCCTCTTTGGAAATGGGAGTCTATTTCCATGGATTTTGTGATGGCTTTACCCAGGACTTCCACTGGGAAGAATGCTGTTTGGGTGATTGTTGACCGATTGACTAAGTGTGCTCGGTTTATTCCCATCAAAGAGACCTGGAGATTAGAAGTTCTAGCTCGTGCCTATGTGGATGAGATAGTGCGCTATCATGGGATTCCTAAAGATATAGTCTCAGATCGGGACCCTCGATTTTGTTCTCGTTTCTGGACTGCATTACAATAGGCCCTGGGTAGTAAACTATTGATGAGCACTGCTTTTCACGCCGCCATTGATGGTCAAACTGAGAGAACAATTCAAACTTTAGAGGATCTTCTTCGTGCCTGTGCCTTAGATTTCCAAACTTCCTGGGAGAAATGTTTACCTCTGGTTGAGTTCTCTTACAACAACAGCTATCAAGCCTCCATTAAAATGGCACCATATGAAGCTCTGTACGGTAGAAAATGCCGTACTTCAGTCTGTTGGGATCAAACCCAAAATGTTCCTATGTTAGGACCTGATTTGGTGACCGACTCCGTTGAACAAGTTAAAATCATTCGGGAGCGGATGAAGGCCGCTCAGGATCGTCAAAAATCATATGATGATGTCCGTCGTCGACCACTTTCCTTTGAGGTTGATGATCAAGTATTCCTTCAAGTGTCACCTATGAAAGGGGTGAAACGGTTTGGCGTAAAAGGGAAGCTGAGCCCTAAATATATTGGACCTTTCCGGGTGATTGAAAAGATTGGTCCTGCTGCTTACCGTTTAGAATTGCCCCCAAATCTGAGCAAGGTTCACAATGTCTTCCATGTTTCTCAGTTGAGGAAGTACATTAGTGACCCTAGCCATATCATCCAAGAAGAGATTCTTGAATTGGAGCCTAACTTGGCGGTTGAAGAAAGGCCAATTCGGATTCTTGAAAAAGCCAACAAGCAACTTAGGAGCAAAGTTGTACCTCTAGTCCGTGTTCTTTGGCGTTGTGGAAATGTCGAAGAAGAGACTTGGGAGACTGAAGCTTCTATGTTAGCTAAATATCCTGAATTATTCTCGTAAGGTATTCTTTTTCTTACTCTTTTTCCGCGTTACTAAGCCGTATTTAATCATAATTAGTAAAGATATTATTCTTATTATAGAATTTTAAACTAAAATTTTGAAAATGCTTTTATGATTTTTAATGGTTTTAACATTAATGAGTGTTAAATCTCGTGATTGGAGACGTCCCAATAATGGGTTTTCTCATTTATTAATGTAGAAATTTTTTTTATATCTTGATGTGAATGTGGATGTTCTTGTCTGATCAACAAGAGTATCACCGTTTCATTGAAAAGATACCTATATTTTTCTTATGATTATATTATTAAGATGTTGTATACTATAATTTCTCCTTCTAAGTTTCGAGGACGAAACTTTTTAAAAGGAGGGGTGATTGTAACACCCCGTAATTTCGGACCATTATTATATTGCGGAAGTAATTTATTAATCAAGTTGAATTTAATATTAATGTATTTAAAGTAAAAATAATTCAAAGAAATATAATTTTATTATATTTTGAAGTAAAGTATTTATTTTGATAGTTTCGAAATGTTTAAAAATAGTTTAAACCGTGTAAAAATCTTTTAATTCGAAATAAGGGCATGGAGGGAAAAAAATGACAACTCTTTTGAAAATTGGGCAAACGATTTTGGAAATGGGTCTTATGAGTGCTCAATCTTCTTGTAATCTCGTGTTTAAAAACTTTGGACTTGTCGGAATTTGCATTTGACAAACGGTTCTAATTGTTGTCGAAACGAGCCAAAACCGACTCATAAAATTCCGTCTCATCCCGCTCCTTTCCTCTCCTTTCCGCGGCACACCTCCCTCCCTCCTTTCTTTCTGATTTTTTTCTGGCCCAACCACATTACCTTGAACATTCTAAACAATTCCCAAATCAAAAACACCATTTTCATCTTAAACCTAAGCTTTTCTAAGGTAATTTCATCATAATTCACTCATTTCAAGTCCGATTTTCGCAAAATTTATATTTTCGGAATCCTCTCTTCAAGATCTACATCCTAGTATATTTTAATTTCAGTTTTCTTTATGTCGTTTTTGGCTGATTTTGGGCATAATTTCGATTTTTATGCTTATTGTTGTGTTTTTATTGTTTATTTAGGTGAAGATTTAGAGGACGAGTTTGGAGACTCGTATATAGTTGAAGATAGTGGTTAGTTAGCAGATTAGGGTTTGGTGTTCAAGGTGCTAATTGCTCATTTTGTTGCTAAAGGTAACATATTTCGAGTTACTCGACGAATTAATGTCACAATCTTGTTTTCTTGTATGATTTTGTGATTTTTATTTGAGTAGTTTATTTCACATGATAATATGGGTTAAATTCATGTCTAATTCATGTCTTTTGTTAGTTTAAGTTCACATATTAGTATGGAAATGAATTGGGAACGATTAATTGATGATTCAGACGATGTTAAACTGAACAAAAATGGAGAAATGGAGGGTTGGGGGTGGCGGCTAGCAGGCCCAGGCAGGACCACGGCAGGCCCTGGGTTGGCCCGGGTTGGCCCGTTGCTTGTTTCGCGGTTTTTCATGCATTATTTGTCGTTTCGGGTTTCATAATGTTATATTTAGTATAAGTAATAAATGGGTAATCTTTTGAAATGAATCATATTAGTAGTAAATATAATGTTGATGGTAAAATTATGTTTATATTGGTAGTTGCACATGTTAGGATAGATTATAATATGAAATTGTAATGAATATGCTTAAAATGAATTTTATAGCGATAATTGTAATGTTTGGATGATTAAGCCGAAAACTGAGCCTTGGTCCCTTTGACTGAATCGATGTCAGTCAATTGTGTGATTGGTCAGCCGCAATTTAACCCGTACCTGTCGCAGGGCTGGGGTTGCGGGTAAAAATTCGGTTGGATGAAATTTTATATGAATTGGATAATCGGCCTTTTTCTTGTTTTAGGCCATTTATTAAGTTTTTAGTTCACATGTGTTGTTGGTTGAATTTAATAGTTTCTTATATTGTAGAAACGGCCCTAGATTCCCTGAAACCTTTAATATTGTTAATATTGCTAGAAATGGAATTGGTATTGAATACTTCTTGCAGGTTGTTGTGTTTGTCATAGATAGGTCTTTATAGTCTTTGACGAGTATATGTTCACTGCTTAATAGCCTTTGTGTTCCTGACTTGGTGGGATTATATCCAAGTTGGGGCATGACCTCGTTACTTATTTTGTGAGTAAGTGGTCAGCTTAAGTACTAGCCAACCCTTTGGTGGACTCCTTAGGGTACTCACTTTGTTTTAGAAAAATTGTGGGTCTTGGGTGCGGTGGTGTGTATCCGCATGTCTAGGTCTGCGCAGATTTTAGGCTAGGGTTGTGTTGTGTCTTGGCCATGTTTTGATAGAACCTCTGAGCCAAGATACCGGTTCGATTACCTTCCCTACCTCGTGGTATAGACTCGAGTTACAGAGTGACTATTGACCGTGCTAAAAACTTATGCCTGTCTTTGATATATTGCCCTTTCTTGTATGATGATCTTATGAATTGTAATAGGTGAGATGTAAGCCGGTTACAATTGATAAAGTTTGGATTAATATTTGTTATATGATTCACATGATAGTTTACTTTGGTCAGTTTAGTGTTCATATGTTAGGATACTCGATAGTTAATTGAATTATTTATCATGTTGTTTACATGTTACATTAAATATGACATTTCGTGGCTTGGAGGACTCGAAGTTACTCCCCACTGAATTGTGGCTTTCGTGTTTGTATAAAATGCGATTGACAGGTTGAAGATGTTTAGATGGGGTACACAGACGAGCTAGTGAGCAAAAGAACCTTGGACTTAGTTTGGCTATTTTTGTAGTAAACCTTTAAACTTTTGGTTGTGTTTATATTTTGAAGGGACATATGTCTCCCTCTTTTTCTTTGGTTTGTATCACTTTATTCTCGCAGCTTTAGCATAGTTATGTAAATTAGTTTGTTAGCATTTGCAGGTTTTGGCACTCTCCTCTTGGAAATGATTGTGAATGGTTTAGAAAAGTTTCAAAAATTACAGGTTTTGTCTAGTTGAACCAATTACAAACATATCCTGTCAGTTTTTCTGTAGAATTTACGTGTTTATTTAACGCTAAGTATGAGGGTGTCACATGATCATTATGATCAACAGTTGTGATCGCATTATTGTCGGAGGACACAGATTCCAACAATCTCCCACTTGTCCTCGACAAGTGTGCGTCACCAATTCTCTTGTCCTATTACTATCTCCCACTCAATGCAAGGTGTCTTTTAGGTCGTACTTGCAAGTAATCATATCGAGAGTGGTTTCCTCGATCTGGAGAATAACTGATTGACTGGATTTATCCACCATGGATACATTCTGAGCGTGGCCACGCATTTCCAGTTCATTACTCCTCGAGTGGCCCTGAGACATTGTTATAACCCTGACTAGGGGTGGACAATTCCTATCGCACTCATTCCCTTCGACTAGCCACAACCATCATAACCCAAAATATGCCCATTTGACCCCATTTACGAAGGTCGTAGTAACACGAATCAAAGTTAATCTGAAACTGTGCCATCTTAGGCGAATAGTCTTTAGTCAAAAGAATCGACTCATAAGAACACTATAGTAGCTCTCGCCACGACCAGGCTATATAAATTTGCCAGAACTCTATAAGCGGTCATAAGGCCCGACAAAATGTTCCAAACAGTCTGCCTATGTGATCAACTAGTCATTCTCATATGACTCTATGGCACTTGAACTTGCCATCAATCGCATCACACTCTAGTCACTTCGAGACGTCACCTCATGTAAGTAACTATGGGCAAATACAATGCTAATCCGTGTTCACTTTAACGGGGTTCAATTGTCTCTACAACCCGTTTGGATGTAACAAAGTATAAGGTGACTTAATAATAACTCAAACGACAAATGTTGACATCACATTCCGGTAGTCAATACCATATTACAACCTTGTGATGCATATCGTAAGTGTGTAAACACTTGTTTGATTGCAATAGAAGTTTAACATACCACGTGTCCATGAGTTCAAACTTCTTATAATCGCATTTTCCTTTACGTTCATGTTATCTTCTCATAGCATGAACCTTACCAAGTACACATCTAGGTTCCCAACCTCGGTTTTGGTTCTTTATCTTGAGAGAACTTCCTTGTCGATTATCACAAAACAAACGAATTTGTGGTGAATGATATAACTTGTACTGATCAAGTACTCTACCCACACACAATGCACTAGGTATATGTTTTTTAGAATCTTGCAAAAATTGTCAAGATGATTAGCCAAGCACTTCTCACAAGTCCTAGCATTATAGGAAAAAACTAGTTTTGAGTAACTTCTTATTCAACTAAGTATCTTTCCAAACTTCCTATTTCTCCTTTTAGCTTAAGAGCTTAGGATTTTCATAAATCCTTACATGTGTTCGAACTGCAATATGTGCAACCTCTTGACACACAACAGAGTCTTCTTGTCAAACACTGAAATCGCTCATCAAATTCTCCTCGAGAATTCATGACGTTTCATGTATGGCTTGCCAACGATCCATCATGC